>NC_057804.1:179957029-180105307 GCF_018294505.1 Triticum aestivum
CGTCGGAGTTAAGGAAGAACCACCCACAGCGGGGACGGGGGCTCGCCGGAGAGGTACCCCACTATCTATCTTAGGGTTCAGGGTGGGGGCCTAGAGGGCTGGCTGGGGCGGCGGTGGCGAGTTGTTTCGGGGCGGCGAGGCGGCGCTGGGGCTGGCGGTTCGGCCGGTGGTGGCAGGCGGCTCAGGGGTGTGCAGGTTCAAGATGAACTGCAGACCCTCCCTAAACTACATCTCAAGTGTCTCTCTGGTACCATTGCGTTCAGTTTCAACAGTAGCATTCAGATTCCACAGTTAATTTCGGTTTCGGCAGTTAAGTTCAGAGTCAACAGTTTTTACTCATCTGTTGTAGTCAGGTGGTTTTTGGTGATGTTAATTTTACATCCATTTTTCATCATCTATTGAAGATGCTATTAGAATCCCACTTGAGATTAATGATGTTTGTCTTGTGCTACTTCAGCCTTGACGTCTTACGGCTCACCGGAGCTGCTCCAACGATAGAACGATCCATCACAACAGAGCAGTGCCCTGGACGCCGTCTACAGATTCCTCAGATCTTCCTCCAAACCTCCGACAGCCACCTCTGCCTCAACTGCTTCAGTGACCAACCCAATGATGCTGAGGTCAACACGGCTACGGCAAAGAGGTTGTACACTTGTTGCGTCAGTTATTACTATACATTCACGTCGATCCATTAGGGCTATTTTGGTTCAACGGAAAAACGTCTATCCACTGGTTGTTACCATCACTCTAAATTTCTGCATGCTCTCCTTACATAATCTCACCATATTTTTTTCGTATGCATGTCAGATATTGTACACAGTCATGCTGAACATGTAGAGAAAAAGAGAAGAGTTTTGCGCGGCAATACAATGTCATGCAGACATCGCTCCATGATGGGTTCAATGGCAAACCCTCCCCACCCCTCTCCAGATTGTAATCCATAGGAAGATATCTATTCTGAGGCGTATTCAGACGCCGCTGACCACTCCTATTTACCCCTCAAGGTGTTTGCTCTACCTTGGCATGATGATGTTAGTCATATCATGCATATGTTGCCTTGCAGTGCCTACTTTTGACATCATATATGTCATCTGCTTAGTTTAGACATGTTCTGTAATGCCACCCGTTTAGTTTCTATATCATATATGGGAATTATGCAGTCTCATGTCTTTTAGCCAGCCATAATATATGTGAAATGTGCAATGCCATCATGTTTAACCAGGCATCATATATTTGAATGATATCTTGCCCATCCTTTTCTTCATTACATTTCCATTTGTCGATAATGTTTGTACATTAAACTACTCTTCCTGTGAATCAGCCATTTGGGTGGGAGATGGAAAAATCTGGAGTGAAAATAAGGCCTTCAGAGCAGACAGTGCTACCTGTCGAAGCAGATCTCTTGTTGGGTCCCGATAGCTCCTCAGAGATGGATTCAGAGACAGATGACCAGTCCTATTCCCCCACTTAGGTGTATGCTCTAACTTGGCACGGTTATACTGCTCATATCATGCATACGGTGTCTTGCATTGCATAGTTTAGACATCATATACACAATATTCAACACTATGTTCTTAGTTCAGACATCATATCGAATGCCCTTTGTTTAGCATATAAATCACATATGTGAATTAAATGATGCGATCCTGATTACTTAGACAACATGTAGGTCAATTATGTCATGCGATCCTGTTTAGTTATTCATCATATCTTTGAATTATGTTATGCTATGCTATCCAGTTTAGATAGGCATCATATATGTGAAATTATGTCATGTTATCCGTTTTAATTAAACAATATACATGTCAACTATTTCATGCCCTCTTTTTTCCACACTATCTATTGCATCTGTCTCTCATACAATGTCTGTACATTCAACTATGTTACCTGTTTATCAGCCATTTGAATTGGAGCTGGTGATGCCAGTATCTAGTGGAATAAAAACACGGTCTTCAAATAAAATAGTGCTACCTCTTGGTGGAGATAGCACCCTAGTTGTACATGCACAAGAACCAGCCCTACCACACATAACCCAAACTCTCGCAGATTGTACCCCTACTACGATGGACAGAGAACCAGCTTCACCCAATCTAACCCCAATCCCAGCCGATAGTAACCCAGTTCCTATTGACACAGCACCATCTCCATCACAGAGCTCCCAAACAACAGCAGTTAGTAAGGCAGCTCCAGTGCCCAAAGGGCCAGTACTATCATGGCGAACCCCAACTCCACCAGTTAGTATGCCTATTCCTGTGGAGGAAGCACAACCAGCCAGTCATAGTTTAGCATCTATCGCATTTGATGTTGTTAAATCGTATGTGCGTATCTTCCCATCTTGGAAATATTATACTGAAGACGAAGGAAAATGCCAGTTGCAGGTGTTTGTCCAGGAGTTATGTGTAAGTAATGTTATTCATGGCAATTACTTTGCTTCGTCCCATACATCCTACCTCCATGATGGTTATAATATAGCAAATTTTCCCATTTTTCTCTATAGAGAAGGACCGATTTGGAAACTCAGGATGAGGTAACCTGTGCTAATACCTCTGCTATCTTCAAGAATGCTTGGTGGCAATATCGGAATTACCTGAAGAAAACGTACTTCACCGGCAAAGAAACTCATCAAATTCCTTACGTTCTCCTGAGACACATTTACTGGACGATGACTGGGAACGCCTTGTTCTGTACTGGTCCCGAACCAAGAATGTGGTAAGGTCTATGAGCTCATTTTCTATTTTTAAGTATTTTATTCTTGCGTCTTACTGTACTCTGTTCATGTAGAACAAGTGCCTAAACCTGAAGAACAATTGTTCTAATTTAAGATTCCATTGCTATCATAGTTCAAAAAAGTGCTAGGCGTTAATTATGCGTTTTGCCACCGCCTTGTGCTTTACTGACCAAAGCGCATGCTTATGCGTAGTTATGCACAGATTATGCGTAGTTATGCGCAATGCGTTTTGCCGATGCCTAGAGCCTAGGCGCGCTTAAGTGCTTGCTTAGGCGCGCCTTTTTTAACTATGATTGCTTTGCTCTTGTATCACGGTATTTACTGATACGAACTTATTTTTAAATTGAAGGATCCAATCGAAACTCCAATGGCACAGCAGGTATGTTCATGCATGTTTCTTTAACAGGTTTGCTCTTATCAATAGCTCTGTTGATTTCAATTTCAATTGTGTATATAGTTGGCTTTCATATCATGCACATTACTAGCATCACAACAGAGCCAATAGTGTTGTTGCACATGTAGACCCATGGTACCCATCTGAAATCTTGTTGTGCCGTGTAGTTTCCCACGCTTTGTATTCTTTCACTGCTACTTTGTCTTAAACTGATATGATTTAAACCGTGTCTCTATTTTGATTTGGCAAGACAATGCAGTGACCATAGGACATAGATATATGTTTGTTTGATGCTTTTATTATGTACTAGTACTTGGCAATAGAAGACTTGGTAGTTTAATCTTGTCCACCTTACTAATGAACTGGTTCACCGAAATGAGTTTCATATACTAGTACATGCTAAACTTGTTATGTGTCTGCTTGTTTCTTCTTTTAGAATGCTGACAGAATATTGGGGAAGAGTGCCTTATTAAGCAATGGTAAAGGAAGTAATGCAGATAAGGTTCAGGATAGTGACACATCCTTGTTGGTCTCCAACAAAGCTGATAAAATAGATAAGGAAGACTATCTTGAAGACAGCGAGACAACCCCAAAGTCCTGTCTTGGTTTAGTGTTCGAGTTACTGGCCACTACCGCATGCACAAGCTATTCAAACTCACTGTCTGAATCAGTTCGGTTTCTTGAGTCTCAACTACAAGCTGAAAGACATCGATCAACTGTGCTGCGACAAGAAGCGGAAGGACTGCAGAAGTCCCTGGAGCATTCAGATGCATACTTTCTGGTGCAACAGCAAGCGTTGGAGGATTTTAGTGCCAAACAGGACAAAGCTAATCAGCTTCCTAAGCTTATTGCCAGCATGGTGGATACCCAGGATAACGTTTCTTGAGCTCTTCTGAAGTTGTTTCAGTTATGCTCTTGTTTTGCTACCGCATTTATTTGCACTAGTGGCCAATTTTGATGGCCAAGTGTATGTAATATGCTGCTTTGTTCCCTATATTTGCACTGGTGGCGAACTTTGATGCCCAGTGGATGTAATATGTGTAATAGCGGTAATAGGCTAGCCTTAATTGCTTGCTTATTTATTTCCTTATTGTCTTGTTTAGTTGTTTGCTTGTAGTCACTATAGTTCTTTTTCTGTGTTTTTCTAGTGGCCACAATAGCCTATTTTTGGTAACTAGGCCAAAATAATCATGGCAACACACGGACTGTTGTAACCATGGGCCTCCTGCAGGCCGTATGATCCATGGGCCTTCGTTTGGCCGTAGGACCATTGGCCTTCTATACAGGCCGTAGGATCCATCGGCCTTCCATACGGGCCTTAGGGATCAATGGGCCCTCTACGGGCCATAGGATCCATGGGCCTTCTACAGGTCGTACCATCCATGGGCCTCATATGGGCCGTAGGATCCATGGGCCTTCTACGGGGCATATCATCATTTCGCCAATCATGGGCCGTACTATTCGTGGACCATAACGGGCCGTTAATAGGCCGTATTTGATAACTCTATGAAAACAGCCCAACGGGTTTCTTGACATGAAAACGACCCAACGTATTAACGGTCCGCAAATAGGCTGACTGTAACGACGGGCTGAATTTGGCCCACAAGCAGAAAATGACAGTAACGGGCCATATGTAACCGAATGCTGCAAATGAGCCCAAGAATCAATGGGCCCTGAGAAGGCCGAAAGATAACTTGGGCTGGAAACGGCCGAATGGAATAACAGGCCGTTAATGGGTATAAAGTGATACACTGTTCATTACGGGCCAGTTTCAGAACGGGCCGTTAATGGGCCAAGAGTTACAAAGGTCCTCATATGGGCCGAAAGAAGTCATGGGCCATACATGGGCCGGAAGTTAAAACGGGCTGAATCATATTGGACGGCCCAGATGACGCTACTGGGCCTAATTCGAATAGGGCGTAACGGGCCCTCGGTTAGTGGGCTGTAAATGGGCTATATGCGTGTTGGGGAATGTTGCAGAAAATAAAAAATTTCCTACGGTTTCACCAAGATCCATCTATGAGTTCATCTAAGCAATGAATGAAAGGGGAGATGCATCTACATACCACTTGGTAGATCACGAGCGGAAGCATTCAAAAGAACGGGGTTGAAGTAGTCGTTCTCGTCGTGATCCTATCACCGGAGATCCTAGCGCCGAATGGATGGCACCTCCGTGTTCAACACACGTACGGTCAGCGTGACGTCTCCTCCGTCTTGATCCAGCAAGGGGGAAGGGAAGGTTGATGATGATCCAGCAGCACGACGGCGTGGTGGTGGATGCAGTAGAACTCCAGCAGGGCTTCGCCAAGCTGCTGTGAGAGGAGGACGAGGTGTAGCAGGGGAGGGAGGCGCCAAGACACAAGGGTGCGGCTTCCCTCCCCCTTGCCCTCCTTTATATAGGCCCCCAGGGGGGGCGGCGGCCCTGGGAGATGCAATCTCCCAAGGGGGCGGCGGCCAGGGGGGTGGAGTGCCCCCCAAGGCAAGTGGTGCGCCCCCCACCTAGGGTTTCCAACCCTAGGCGCAGGGGGGCCAAGGGGGGGGGGTGCACCAGCCCACTAGGGGCTGGTTCCCCTCTCACTTCAGCCCACGGGGCCCTTCGGGATAGGTGGCCCCACCCGGTGGACCCCCGGGACCCTTCCGGTGGTCCCGGTACAATACCGGGTGACCCCGAAACTTTCCCGATGGCCGAAACAGCACTTCCTATATATAATTCTTACCTCTGGACCATTCCGAAACTCCTCATGACGTCCGAGATCTCATCTGGGACTCCGAACAACATTCGGTTTGCTGCATACTCATATTCATACAACCCTAGAGTCACCGAAGCTTAAGTGTGTAGACCCTACGGGTTCGGGAGACATGCAGACATGACCGAGACGGCTCTCCGGTCAATAACCAACAGCGGGATCTGGATACCCATGTTGGCTCCCACATACTCCTCGATGATCTCATCGGATTAACCACGATGTCGAGGATTCAAGCAACCCCGTATACTATTCCTTTTGTCAGACGGTATGTTACTTGCCCGAAACTCGATCATCGGTATCCCAATACCTCCTTCAGTCTCATTACCGGCAAGTCATTTTACTCGTACCATAATGCATGATCCCATGACCAAACACTTGGTCACTTTGAGCTCATTATGATGATGCACTACCGAGTGGGCCCAGTGATACCTCTCCGTAACACGGAGTGACAAATCCCAGTCTCGATCCGTGTCAACCCAACAGACACTTTCGGAGATACCCGTAGTATACCTTTATAGTCACCCAGTTACGTTGTGACGTTTGGTACACCCAAAGCACTCCTACGGTATCCGGGAGTTACACGATCTCATGGTCTAAGGAAGAGATACTTGACATTGGGAAAAGCTCTAGCAAAACGAACTACACGATCTTGTGCTATGCTTAGGATTGGGTCTTGTCCATCACATCATTCTCCTAATGATGTGATCCCGTTATCAATGACATCCAATGTCCATAGTCAGGAAACCATGACTATCTGTTGATCAACGAGCTAGTCAACTAGAGGCTCACTAGGGACATGTTGTGGTCTAAGTATTCACACGTGTATTACGATTTCCGGATAATACAATTATAGCATGAATAAAAGACAAATATCATGAACAAAGAAATGTAATAATAATCCTTTTATTATTGCCTCTAGGGCATACTTCCAACAGTCTCCCACTTGCACTAGAGTCAATAATCTAGTTACATTGTGATGAATCAAACACCCATAGAGTTCTGGTGTTGATCATGTTTTGCTCGCGGAAGAGGTTTAGTCAACGGATCTGCGACATTCAGATCCGTATGTACTTTGCAAATATCTATGTCTCCATCTTGAACATTTTCACGGATGGAGTTGAAACGACGCTTGATGTGCCTGGTCTTCTTGTGAAACCTGGGCTCCTTGGCAAGGGCAATAGCTCCAGTGTTGTCACAGAAGAGAGTGATTGGCCCCGACGCATTGGGTATGACTCCTAGGTCGGTGATGAACTCCTTCATCCATATTGCTTCATGTGCTGCCTCCGAGGCTGCCATGTACTCCGCTTCACATGTAGATCTCGCCACGACGCTCTGCTTGCAACTGCACCAGCTTACTGCTCCACGATTCAACATATACACGTATCCGGTTTGTGACTTAGAGTCATCCAGATCTATGTCGAAGCTAGCATCGACGTAACCCTTTGCGACGAGCTCTTCGTCACCTCCATAAACGAGAAACATGTCCTTTGTCCTTTTCAGGTACTTCAGGATATTCTTGACCGATGTCCAGTGTTCCTTGCCGGGATTACTTTGGTACCTTCCTACCAAACTTATGGCAAGGTTTACATCAGGTCTGGTACACAGCATGGCATACATAATAGATCCTATGGCCGAGGCATAGGGGATGACACTCATCTCTTTTTTATCTTTTGCCATGGTCGGGCATTGAGCCGAGCTCAATCTCACACCTTGCAATACAGGCAAGAACCCTTTCTTGGACTGATCCATTTTGAACTTCTTCAAAATCTTATCAAGGTATGTGCTTTGTGAAAGACCTATGAGGCGTCTCGATCTATCCCTATAGATCTTTATGCCTAATATGTAAGCAGCTTCTCCAAGGTCCTTCATTGAAAAACACTTATTCAAGTAGGTCTTTATGCTGTCCAAAAGTTCTATATCATTTCCCATCAAAAGTATGTCATCTACATATAATATGAGAAATGCTACAGAGCTCCCACTCACTTTCTTGTAAATGCAGGCTTCTCCATAAGTCTGCATAAACCCAAACGCTTTGATCATCTCATCAAAGCGAATGTTCCAACTCCGAGATGCTTGCACCAGCCCATAAATGGATCGCTGGAGCTTGCACACCTTGTTAGCATTCTTAGGATCGACAAAACCTTCCGGCTGCATCATATACAGCTCTTCCTTAAGATAGTTGTTAAGGAATGCCGTTTTGACGTCCATCTACCATATCTCATAATCATAGTATGCGGCAATTGCTAACATGATTCGGACAGACTTCATCTTCACTACGGGAGAGAAAGTCTCATCGTAGTCAACCCCTTGAACTTGCCGATAACCCTTAGCGACAAGTCGAGCTTTATAGATGGTAACATTACCATCCACACCCGTCTTCTTCTTAAAGATCCATTTGTTTTCTATCGCTCGCCGATCATCGGGCAAGTCTGTCAAAGTCCATACTTTGTTTTCATACATGGATTCTATCTCGGATTGCATGGCTTCAAGCCATTTGTTGTAATCTGGCCCCGCCATCTCTTCTTCATAGTTTGAAGGTTCACCGTTGTCTAACAACATGATTTCCAGGACAGGGTTGCCATACCACTCTGGTGTGGAACGTGTCCTTGCGGACCTACGAAGTTCAGTAGCAACTTGATCCGAAGTACCTTGATCATCATCATTAATTTCCTCTCCAGTTGGTGTAGGCACCACAGGAACATTTTCCTGAGCTGCACTACTTTCCGGTTCAAGAGGTAGTACTTCATCGAGTTCTACTTTCCTCCCACTTACTCCTTTCGAGAGAAACTCTTTTTCCAGAAAGGATCCGTTCTTAGCAACAAAGATGTTGCCTTCGGATTTAAGGTAGAAGGTATACCCAATGGTTTCCTTAGGGTATCCCATGAAGACGCATTTTTCCGAATTGGGTTCGAGCTTTTCAGGTTGTAGTTTCTTGACATAAGCATCGCATCCCCAAACTTTTAGAAATGACAGCTTAGGTTTCTTCCCAAACCATAATTCATACGGTGTCGTCTCAACAGATTTTGATGGAGCCCTATTTAAAGTGAATGTAGCTATCTCTAGAGCGTATCCCCAAAATGATAGCGGTAAATCGGTAAGAGACATCATAGATCGTACCATATCTAATAGAGTGCGATTACGACATTCGGACACACCGTTACGCTGAGGTGTTCCAGACGGCGTGAGTTGTGAAACGATTCCACATTTTCTTAAGTGCGTACCAAATTCGTGACTTAAATATTCTCCTCCACGATCTGATCGTAAGAATTTTATCTTTCGGTCACATTGATTCTCTACTTCATTCTGAAACTCCTTGAACTTTTCAAAGGTCTCAGACTTGTGTTTCATCAAGTAGACATACCCATATCTACTTAAGTCATCAGTGAGAGTGAGAACATAACGATATCCTCCGCGAGCCTCAACGCTCATTGGACCACACACATCAGTATGTATGATTTCCAATAAGTTGGTTGCTCGCTCCATAGTTCCGGAGAACGAAGTCTTGGTCATTTTTCCCATGAGGCATGGTTCGCATGTGTCAAATGATTCATAATCGAGAGACTCTAAAAGTCCATCAGCATGGAGCTTCTTCATGCGCTTGACACCAATGTGACCAAGGCGGCAGTGCCACAAGTATGTGGGACTATCGTTATCAACTTTACATCTTTTGGTATTCACACTATGAATATGTGTAACATTACGTTCGAGATTCATTAAGAATAAACCATTGACCATCGGGGCATGACCATAAAACATATCTCTCATATAAACAGAACAACCATTATTCTCGGATTTAAATAAGTAGCCATATCGTATTAAACGAGATCCAGATACAATGTTCATGCTCAAACTTGGCACTAAATAACAATTATTGAGGTTCATAACTAATCCCGTGGGTAAATGTAGAGGTAGCGTCCCGACGGCGATCACATCGACCTTGGAACCATTCCCGACGCGCATTGTCACCTCGTCCTTCGCCAGTCTCCGCTTATTCCGCAGCTCCTGCTGTGAGTTACAAATATGAGCAATGGCACCGGTATCAAATACCCAGGAGTTACTACGAGTACTGGTAAGGTACACATCAATTACATGTATATCACATATACCTTTAGTGTTGCCGGCCTTCTTGTCCGCTAAGTATTTGGGGCAGTTCCGCTTCCAGTGACCCTTCCCTTTGCAATAAAAGCACTCAGTCTCAGGCTTGGGTCCATTCTTTGACTTCTTCCCGGCAACTGGCTTACCGGGCGCGGTAACATCTTTGCCGTCCTTCTTGAAGTTCTTCTTACCTTTGCCCTTCTTGAACTTAGTGGTCTTATTGACCATCAACACTTGATGTTCTTTCTTGATTTCAACCTCTACTGACTTCAGCATTGAAAATACTTCAGGAATGGTCTTTACCATCCCCTGCATATTGTAGTTCATCACAAAGCTCTTGTAGCTCGGTGGGAGCGACTGAAGGATTCTGTCAATGACCGCCTCGTCCGGGAGGTTGATCTCCAGCTAGGACAGGCGGTTGTGCAACCCAGACATTTTGAGTATGTTCTCACTGACAGAACTGTTTTCCTCCATCTTACAACTATAGAACTTGTCGGAGACTTCATATCTCTCGACCCGGGCATGAGCTTGGAAAACCATTTTCAGCTCCTCGAACATCTCATATGCTCCGTGTTTCTCAAAACACTTTTGGAGCCCCGGTTCTAAGCTGTAAAGCAAGCCGCACTGAACGAGGGAGTAATCACCAGCACGTGATTGCCAAGTGTTCATAACGTCTTGGTTCTCTGGGATGGGTGCTTCACCTAGCGGTGCATCTAGGACATAATCTTTCTTGGCTGCTATGAGGATGATCCTCAGGTTCCGGACCCAATCCGAATAGTTGCTGCCATCATCTTTCAGCTTGGTTTTCTCTAGGAACGCATTGAAGTTCATGTTGACATGAGCGTTGGCCATTTGATCTACAAGACATATTTTGCAAAAGTTTTAGACTAAGTTCATGATAATTAAGTTCATCTAATCAAATTATTTAATGAACTCCCACTCAGATTAGACATCCATCTAGTCATTTAAGTGTTACACGATCCGAGTCGACTAGGCCGTGTCCGATCATCACGTGAGACGGACTAGTCATCATCGGTGAACATCTCCATGTTGATCGTATCTTTCATACGACTCATGTTCGACCTTCCGGTCTCTGTGTTCCGAGGCCATGTCTGTACATGCTAGGCTCGTCAAGTTAACCCTAAGTGTTCTGCATGTGTAAATCTGTCTTACACCCGTTGTATGTGAACGTAGGGATCTATCACACCCGATCATCACGTGGTGCTTCGAAACGACGAACTTTAGCAACGGTGCACAGTTAGGGGGAACACTTTCTTGAAATTATTTTAAGGGATCATCTTATTTACTACCGCCATTCTAAGTAAACAAGATGCATAAAACATAATAAACATCACATGCAATTATATAGTAGTGACATGATATGGCCAATATCATATAGCTCCTTCGATCTCCATCTTCGGGGCTCCATGATCATCTTTGTCACCGGCATGACACCATGATCTCCATCATCATGATCTCCATCATTGTGTCTTCATGAAGTTGTCACGCCAACGACTACTTCTACTTCTATGGCTAACGCGTTTAGCAATAAAGTAAAGTAATTTACATGGCATTCTTCAATGACACGCAGGTCATACAAAAAATAAAGACAACTCCTATGGCTCCTGCCGGTTGTCATACTCATCGACATGCAAGTCGTGATTCCTATTACAAGAACATGATCTCATACATCAGAATATATCATTCATCATTCATCACAACTTCTGGCCATATCACATCACATGACAATTGCTGCAAAAACCAGTTAGACGTCCTCTAATTGTTGTTGCATCTTTTACGTGGCTGCAATTGGGTTCTAGCAAGAACGTTTTCTTACCTACGAATAACCACAACGTGATTTTGTCAACTTCTATTTACCCTTCATAAGGACCCTTTTCATCTAATCCGCTCCAACTAAAGTAGGAGAGACAGACACCCGCTAGCCACCTTATGCAACTAGTGCATGTCAGTCGGTGGAACCTGTCTCACGTAAACGTACGTGTAAGGTCGGTCTGGGCCGCTTCATCCCACAATACCGCTGAAGCAAGAAAAGACTAGTAGCGGCAAGCAAGTGAACAAGATCTATGCCCACAACAAAATTGTGTTCTACTCGTGCAATAGAGAACTACGCATAGACCTAGCTCATGATGCCACTGTTGGGGAACGTTGCAGAAAATAAAAAATTTCCTACGGTTTCACCAAGATCCATCTATGAGTTCATCTAAGCAAGGAGTGAAAGGGGAGATGCATCTACATACCACTTTGTATATCGTGAGCGGAAGCATTCAAAAGAACGGGGTTGAAGTAGTCGTTCTCGTCGTGATCCTATCATCGGAGATCCTAGCGCCGAACGGACGGCACCTCCGCGTTCAACACACGTACGGTCAGCGTGACGTCTCCTCCGTCTTGATCTAGC
This sequence comes from Triticum aestivum, assembly GCF_018294505.1. Classification (NCBI taxonomy): domain Eukaryota; kingdom Viridiplantae; phylum Streptophyta; class Magnoliopsida; order Poales; family Poaceae; genus Triticum; species Triticum aestivum. The sequence continues at coordinate 179,969,410 of NC_057804.1, forward strand.
AAGGGGGAAGGAGAGGTTGATGATGATCCAGCAGCACGACAGCGTGGTGGTGGATGCAGCAGAACTCCGGCAGGGCTTCGCCAAGCTGCTGCGGGAGGAGGACGAGGTGTAGCAGGGGAGGGAGGCGCCAAGACACAAGGGTGCGGCTGCCCTCCCCCTTTCCCTCCTTTATATAGGCCCCCAGGGGGGGCACCGGCCCTGGGAGATGCAATCTCCCAAGGGGGCGGCGGCCAGGGGGGTGGAGTGCCCCCCAAGGCAAGTGGTGCGCCCCCACCTAGGGTTTCCAACCCTAGGCGCAGGGGGGCCCAAGGGGGGGCCGCACCAGACCACTAGGGGCTGGTTCCCCTCCCACTTCAGCCCACGGGGCCCTCCAGGATAGGTGGCCCCACCCGATGGACCCCCGGGACCCTTCCGGTGGTCCCGGTACAATACCGGGTGACCCCGAAACTTTCCCGATGGCCGAAACAGCACTTCCTATATATAATTCTTTACCTCTGGACCATTCCGAAACTCCTCGTGACGTCCGGGATCTCATCCGGGACTCCGAACAACATTCGGTTTGCTGCATACTCATATTCATACAACCCTAGCGTCACCGAACCATAAGTGTGTAGACCCTACGGGTTCGGGAGACATGCAGACATGACCGAGACGGCTCTCCGGTCAATAACCAATAGCGGGATCTGGATACCCATGTTGGCTCCCACATACTCCTCGATGATCTCATCAGATGAACCACGATGTCGAGGATTCAAGCAACCCCGTATACTATTCCTTTTGTCAGACGGTATGTTACTTGCCTGAGACTCGATCGTCGGTATCCCAATACCTCGTTCAGTCTCGTTACCGGCAAGTCACTTTACTCGTACCATAATGCATGATCCCGTGACCAAACACTTGGTCACTTTGAGCTCATTATGATGATGCACTACCGAGTGGGCCCAGTGATACCTCTCCGTAACACGGAGTGACAAATCCCAGTCTCGATCCGTGTCAACCCAACAGACACTTTCGGAGATACCCGTAGTGTACCTTTATAGTCACCCAGTTACGTTGTGACGTTTGGTACACCCAAAGCACTCCTATGGTATCCGGGAGTTACACGATCTCATGGTCTAAGGAAGAGATACTTGACATTGGAAAAAGCTCTAGCAAAACGAACTACACGATCTTGTGCTATGCTTAGGATTGGGTCTTGTCCATCACATCATTCTCCTAATGATGTGATCCCGTTATCAATGACATCCAATGTCCATAGTCAGGAAACCATGACTATCTGTTGATCAACGAGCTAGTCAACTAGAGGATCACTAGGGACATGTTGTGGTCTAAGTATTCACACGTGTATTACGATTTCTGGATAATACAATTATAGCATGAATAAAAGACAACTATCATGAACAAAGAAATGTAATAATAATCCTTTTATTATTGCCTCTAGGGCATATTTCCAACAATGTGGACAGGCCGTCAACAGGCTTTTCGTGGGCTAGCCGCCACCTTTTGTCCAAGTCAAACGGGTTGGCCTTTTCACAGGAATGGGCCTCTGTTGGGCCGTGCCATGTGTCGACGTATCATAGGCGCCCTCTGTCCAATGAGTGGATGACATCTGTCCCAACGGTGAGCCGACACGTGTTTCCTCCAGCCAATGATGATTTTACACGTGGAAAATCCCCATTGGTCGGGGCTGTTAACGGGTTATCAGATCCAAAACCCGACCCAATAGCTTAACGGCATTCCGTTACGGTGGATGCCACGTGTCGGTCACCCTTGACGAAAGCAGTTCTGTGACGCGCGGTTTATCGTCATGGAAGTGGACACTTCCGTGATGATAATTTTGGTAATGTCATGGAACACTTCTACGACAACACAGGTATGACTATCTTGATTCTGTCATAAATTTGTCATGGATGTACATGCATGACAAAAAACGCGACCTACTGTGACAAACACGTATCATCATGGAAGTGTATTTTTTTGTAGTGAAAATGCCTAACATTCACATTTTGAACCAAGTCAGTCTGACCGAGTTTAACCATTCGGTCCCACCGAGTTTGGGAATTTGTGTGTAACAATTAGATTTTGTGTGGAGGCTATATATACCCCTCCACCCCCTTCTCCATATGAGAGAGAGCCATCAGAATGTGCCTACACTTTCACTACTCAATTTTTGAGAGAGAACCACCTACTCATGTGTTGAGACCAAGATATTCCAATCCAACCACAAGAATCTTGATCTCTAGCCTTCCCCAAGTTGCTTTCCACTCAAATCATCTTTCCACCATAGCCAAATCTGTGTGAGAGAGAGTTGAGTGTTGGGGAGACTATCATTTGAAGCACAAGAGCAAGGAGTTCATCATCAACACACCATCTATTACCTTTTGGAGAGTGGTGTCTCCTAGATTGGTTAGGTGTCACTTGGGAGCCTCCATCAAGATTGTGGAGTTGAACCAAGGAGTTTGTAAGGGCAAGGAGATCGCCTACTTCATGAAGATCTACCCGAGTGAGGCAAGTCCTTCGTGGGCGATGGCCATGGTGGGATAGACAAGGTTGATTCTTTGTGGACCCTTCATGTGTGGATCCCTCCGTGGACTCGCCAGCCATTACCCTTCGTGGGTTTAAGTCTCCACCAACGTGGATGTACGATAGCACCACCTATCGGAACCATGCCAAAAATCTCCATGTCTCCAATTGCATTTGCACACTCCAATCCCATCCCTTTACTTTCTTGCAAGTTGCATGCTTTACTTTCCACTGCTTATATACTCTTTGCTTGCTTTCTTGAATTATATTGTGAATACTTGAAATTGTGCTAATTTGCAACCTCAACTTGAAAACCCTAAAAATTGCTATCTTTACTTGTTGAGGGTCTAATCACCCTCCCTCTAGACACCTCTTCTCTATCCTTTCACAAACCTTTTCACAATTTTCTTGATGGGCGCCACAACATGACCCCTTGCTCCTAGACAACAATTGCACTATGTGCTCTGCATGATACGTGATGCGGCCAGGTGGGATGGCCTGCAAGTTGTTTAGGCGGCGATGCTCCAGCTTGTAGTAACACCAGCAACCAAGAATTGTCACATATAATGCCTTCTTGGATTCTTTTTGTAAGGTGGGGAGGCTGGATTAGGTTCTCATCCTTCTCAGGGAGATGGAGGTGTGCCCCGGTAGGTGCTTGCAGATTGATGCCAGGCATGATATGATGATTAGTGTGCTAGCAAGGAAAGGTAGGATGGAGAAGGCATCCCAACTTCATTGATAGAATGTGGTTGTCCAAAAAAGCTTCATCCTTCATGTGTATTCCACTTATTGCACGTTGTTTTCAAGAGGTTTTGTTGAGAAGACTGGAGCATTGCAATTGGAGATGGGGAATGAAGATTTCCCATTTTCTCTCAACAAATGGCATACAATGCAATATGGGTTATTTGAAAGCGGGGGGGGGGATGTGTAGGAGGCTTGTAATTAAAGTTTGTGGAAATGAGGGAAGTGGGATCGCTGCCAAATTTGGTTGCATACAATTCTATTATGAATGGGTGTTGTAAGGCAAGGGAACTTGAAGGTGGCACTTTGGTTTTTCATTGATTTGAGGCCTTCAGGGTTAGTACCAATTTTTTTGACATATAACATTCTTATAGATGGCCCTCTCGATCCGCTCATTTAGAAGGGGGCTAAAAGTTCCAACAGATGGGAAATTAGGTTTGTCCGCCTGATGTTTGTACATATGCACTTCACATGAATGGGTCATGTAAGTTGGGGAACTTTTCTATGGTGATGGGTTTCTTTAATGAAATTCTTACCAAAGGTTTGTAGCCAGATTGCTTTGCCTACAATACAAGGATTTATCTGCATCTAGTTCTAGGTGCTACTTCTGAATTTTTTCAGTTAAGGGAGGATATGATGTTGAGAGGAATTTGTTATGATATAGTGCAATACTAGTAGACCTATGGTGTGCCTATGTGTTGTGAATGAGCATGTCAGTGATGATTTATGGATTGATTGTATACATACTTTTTTGATTCATGCACATAGTGGGAGGGGATACTACTACTTGTGAGCTGCGTTGAGATTTTCACTTAAGAGGAAGGGTGAAGCAATATAGTAGCGGATAGTATTTCCCTCAGTAGATAACCAAGGTTATCAAACCACTAGGAGAACCACGCAAACACCCGTCAATAGTACCTACACACACAAGAGCCAATACTTGCACCCAACACGGGCAAGAGGGTCGTCAATCCCCTTGTACTCGTTAATTGCAAGTATCAAATCTGGTAATAGATGACAGATAAATTGCAAAGTGAAATAAAATAAAGAAATTATAGCAAGGTATTTTTGGTTTTTGTAATATGATTAAAATAGATCAGGGGGCCATAGTTTTCACTAGAGACTTCTCTCTCATAAAGATAGCATACGATGGGTAGACAAATTACTGTTGGGCAATTGATAGAAAAGCGCATAGTTATTATGTTATTCATGGCCATGGTCATGTATATAGGCATTACATCCATTACAAGTGGACGACTCCTGCCTACATCTACTACTATTACTCCACTTCGAGAGTACTTCTATGCTTGTCTCTCTACCTATTAAGTTCATAACAAATAGAGTAATTCATGAAGTATGATGACATATGACTAAACCCCATCATTTTACCCTTAGTAGCAACAATACATATGCGTGCCTCGCTACCCCTGCTTTCATTGGGTGAGGACACCGGAAGACTCAATTACTTTCAATGAATATTCTGATCACAAACCCACAATTCATCGGATCCCAACAAACACATGCAAAAGAAGATTACACCGAATAGAACTCTGAGGAGAACATTGTATTGAAGATCAGAGAGAGAGAGAGAGAGAGAGAGAGAGAGATCTAGCTAATCACTATGGACCCGTCGGTCTTTGGTGAACTACTCACACATTATCGGAGGTGCAACAAGTTTGATGTAGAAGCCCTCCATGATCGATTCCCCCTCTGACAGCGTACTGGAAAAGGCCTCCAAATGGGATCGCGAAAGAACAGAGACTTGCAATAGCAAAAAAAATGTTTCGCTGGATGCTCTAGGGTTTTTCCAATATTTGGGAATTTATAGCACTGGAATTAGGTCAGACAAAACCACGAGGGGCCCACAAGGCATCAGGGTGCACCTACCCCCAGGGCGCGCCCTGTTGCCTTGTCGTCTCCTCGTATGTCTTCTGATCCCTCCCCAAAGCTTCTAGGGTCTCTTATGTCCAGAAAAAATTATCAAAAGTTCTTCGTGTTTGGACTCCGTTTGGCATAGATTTTCTGTAAAACCAAAAATAAGCAGAAAACACCAGCTGGCATTAGGCATTGAGTAAATAGGTTAGTCCCCAAAAATGATATAAAATTGCACAAAAGTATCTAAGATTGATAATATAATAGCATGAAACAATAAAAAAATATGGATACCTTGGAGACGTATCAGACACCTAAGAGAAGCAACGAATATTTTTTATGGCATGATCTCAGGTGGGTTTTGACCTTTTTAGCAGTAACCTATACTGTTTTATTTGCACATACCATAGAAAAGGGAATCTTTATTTAGCATACTCTTGTTTGTGGAACATGCCTAGAAGATGGGGAGAACCAATTTGTCTTATCACCATTTTTATGTGATGATGGAAGGGGATTGGTGCCAAACAAATACTGAAATACGCCTACACTTGCTTGATAGATGGGGACTATAAAGAACGCAATGGGGTGGAGGCCATAAGGTTGTATTGTGAAATGCATCAGAAAGGTATTTGTGCTGATTGTTGCACACATAATATCTTGTTCTATGGATTTGATAAAACCACGTGTTGGCAGAATTTCATTTAAGAACTTTATCTTATATACATTTTTCTCTTCATTTCCCATTGCTCACTTCGTCCAGCATATTTTGATCATTGTTTTCAACCAGCAAATAACAGATGGAGCTCGGGGAAACATTCTCCAAGCAAAGCAGCCAAGTGGTTTTCAAATAGATATTAAGCCAAAACAGGCCTCCCTCTCCCTCATGATGTTTCAAACAATTGTTCCTAGGTTATGTGTTCATATAGATATATTTTCTATTGGATACTAGGAGGTTGGGATGACTTTGAGTCTCACAAAAGTGCTTATGCTGATACTATTATGTTCCATTTACTCTTTTTTCAATAGAGGCAAGTGTTTCTTTCATGAGGCGTGAAGGGAATTATATAGATGATGCATTCCATCACCTACCACATCGAAGAGTGAATGGCTATGGGGTTCCCTAAAAAAGCGAAAGGCCATGGGCATTTCTTGGTAAACACTACCATGTTTTTTGTTGCAAAATTCATGAATATTGTATCAACAATTTTGTGATACACAACTTGCACATATGTTAACCTGTCAGATATGCAAGATTGTTCCCCTTCTTTGTATCACCAAGGGAAAGTTGTTTTCTTAATGTTAACTGTGATATAGGAAAACTATTTCCATTTAATGTTTGACTCACAGGTCTACCTTATAGAATAACTTGTCCAATGTTTTGAGGAATGCATCTAACAAGTTAGGGACACAGATTGAGGGCTCCTTTGATTCAAAGGAACACTTCTGTTTTGGTACACCCTCTTTAAATACATTAACAACTGAGATTACCTCATACCGCTTCATAATAAAAGGCATGAAGGTTTTTTAAAAAGTTTGTCGCTCGCCCCGAGACGAGGGACCTTGTGTACAAATTGCGCACACGCGAGCGACTGGGCCAACACATTAAGCCATGTCCCTCCTACCACGTTCTTTATAAGCGACGTAGAAGTATGGAGAAAAGGGAGCGCTCGTGAGGACTCAACCTTGAGACCTCGCAATTAAGGCACGGGCTACTAGCCACTTCACCTCACTGCTACTTGTGGTGTTCTATAGCGTGAAATATATAAGAACACACAACAACGCTAGCATATAAGAAAACATTTCTAAAAGAACTTCAAAACTTTTATTAAAAAAATATGAATTTTTTTGAAATGTTGAATAGTTTTTGAATTTATGAATTGAAAACACAAATATTTTTTGAAATATAAGTAAAAATTTAAAACATGAACATGTTTAAAAATTTCTGAACATCTTTCGAAACATGAACAATTTTTTCAAACTTGTGGTTTTCTTTTTTCTGTTTCAGTTTGTCCCATTTTCCTTCTTTTTTATTTTTCTATTTCTTTCACTTTTTTCATTTTCTTTAGGTTTGAAAATTCACAAACTATTTTTAAATCTTGAACTTTTCTCTTTAATCCACGAAATTTTCAAATTCATCAACATTTTTCTAAATTCGCGAACTTTTTTTCCAAATCCAGGAACTCTTTTTAACTTCTACAAACTTGCAAAGCCCGCGATTGCTTTTTCAAATTTGTGACCATTTTTTGATTCATAATTGATGAACTTCTTTCAAATCCGCAAACGCTTGGGCCGGCCCAACAGTCACCCCACGGGAGCGATGTCATCTCCTAGTTAGGCAAAGGCCTAAGCGTATCTTTTTATTTTCTATTCTTTCCATTTTATTTTATTTTTCATTAATTCGTTTTCCCCTTTCTGAAACCTATTTAAAAATTTGAAATATTGTTTGGAATTCCAAAAATGTTCATGTTTTCACATATTTAATTTTTTTCCTGAAATTTTAAAAATGTTCCCTATCTTCGAATATATTTTTCAAAATTCATGGAATGTTTGTGTTTAAAAAATTGATAACTTTAAAAACGTAAGTGGTTTGCAATTTGTGCACAACATCAACTGTACGGAATTTGTTAATAATTCTAGAAAAAGTGTTCAAGTTTATAGAGAAAAGTCATACACAATTTGAAATTTGAAAACTGTTGACAAATTTCAAGAAATGGTTGGGATATAGGAAATGTTCATGTTGATTGACAATGATGGAAATTGCATATAATAGAAGCATTCAAATTAGTCAAAGCTGCATGCTCACACATGTGCCCGTCTGGCCTAATCTAGCACACTTCTCTCAACTGGTGTCCGCCTCACACGGACATACAAGGCATCCATACCAAGTTTGAACGACTTTCGACATCGTGTGCCTGTTGCGAAATGTCTAATAATTTATCGATCCCTTTTCACCGAGAAAAACTCCCGAAATGCAAAACTTGTAAAATATTCCAAACAACTTGGCATGATGCCTTGATTTGGTCATAGAAGCTAATGGAAAAAATTGGAGCCATTTGACGGATGTCGAAAAACAATGTGCTTCTAGCCCCACTCGGACGCCCTCCGTTGCACATATTCTATTTTTGGACAACTTTCATATGACCCCAACTTTTGCAAGCGGGTGGGCATGCCCAATGTAGGCATCTATGTTTAGTTTGAACGATTTTCGACACCGTATGTAAGTTGCGACACGTCCGACCATTTATCAACCTTTTTTGGCGAGAAAACTCCATAACATGCAAAATTTGTTGAAAACAAAAACAACTTGGCATGGTACCTTGAATTGGTCATATATGTCCATGAAAAAAAATGCAGCTATTTCAAGGATGTCGGGAAACGACGTGCTCTCAGACAGAGCCTTCTGGCCTTCCTAGACACCCTCCGTTGAGCATGATCTAGTTTTGAACTTGAAATAACCCTAAATTTTGCAAGGAGGTGGGCATGCCCACGATAGGCATACACGTTAGGTTGGACGGTTTTCGACACCTTACGCAAATTGCGACACGTCCGGCCATTTATCGGGCTTTTTTAACCGAGAAAACTACAGAAAACACAAAATTTATCGAAAACCAAAACAATTGGTCATACAAGGCCATGAAAAAAAATAGTGTCAAGGATGTCAACAAACAGCAGCCTTCTGGCCTACACAGACACCCTCTGTTGAACATGGTCTAGTTTTGGAGATCCTTGAAATGAGCGCAACTTTTGCAGGCCATGCCAGATTTGAAGGGGAAAAAATTTAAATAGGTACGTACAACTATTATTTTAAGTTTTTAACATAACTAACAAATACAAAGGGATAGAATTGAAAACAGTAAACGTATTTTTTTTCAAATATTTAATAAATATTTGAAGAAAAAAGGATCTTAACTCACAATTAAAAATGTTTTTTGAAACTTTTATTTAGGTATCCCAAACAATATTTCAAAGTTTGGAACAAATTTCAAAAAGAATAATAAAGTTCAAAACAGAGAAAATTAAATTAACAAAAAAGATCAATAATGACAAAATAGAAAAGAAAAAACGCTTAGGCCTTGGACCAAGTAGGCGAGGATATCGCTTCCATAAGTTTTGGGAACCTCAGCTTCCCCGTCATTTTTTCTCCAATTTTTGAAACCTTCTAGGAGGTTCCTCAACCACTTTTTTCTTTTTCAATTTCTTTTCTCGTTTTATGTTCTCTCCTATTTTCTATTTTTTTGTTTCCTTTTCTTTCTTTTCATTTTCATTGAGTTTTTCCTTTTTTTGGTTTGTTTATATATATATTTATAAATTTCAAAATTTTATTTGGAATTTCAAAATATTTCATGTGTGTCAAATTTTTTTTCAGAAAATGGTCATATTTTCAAAAAATATGTTCAGAGTTTCAAAGTTTCAATTTCAGATTTCTTAATCAATGTTGAAAAAAATTCAGAAAATGTTTAGAATTTCCAAATTTTGTTCATGTTTCAATTTTTGTTCATGTTTATTAATGAACGCTCTAAAATTTAAAAAATGTTGATAATTTAAAATAATGCTCATAAGTTTTAAAAAACCTTCGCGTTGTCAAAATTTGTTCACGGTTTCAAAATGTGCAACCATTTAAAAAAATGAGCATAGACCTAAAAAATGTTGGCTTTCCATATTTTGTTTAAAATGTTAGAAAATGTCCATGTTTTCAAAATTTGTTCACAAATTCAAAAAATGTTCACTTTTTAAAGAATTCTTCTCCAATTTAAAAATGTTCATGTTTTCCAAATTTTGTCACGGATTTTAATATTTTTGGGGAATTTCAAAGAAGTTTGACATTTCAAAAAACAATCCTACATTTCTTGTTAAATTTAGAAAAATATTCAGGAATTTAAAAAAAAATCTCGTTTCTAAAATTTGTTCAAGTTTCGAACGATGTTCAGAAATTTTAAAAATGTTCATGTTTTCAACTGTTGTTCAAATTTCGAAAATTGTTTGTTCATAAATTCAATAACTATTGAACATTACTAAAATGATCACATTTTTTAAATAAAAGTTTCGATTCCTTTTTGAAAAATCCTTTCATATACATGAACGCTATTGTGTGTCTTTATATATTTCGTGCTATAAAACGCCACAAGCAGTGGTGAGGTGAAGTGGCTAGTAGCGCACGCCTTAACTGCGCTGACCGCGTATACATTCCAACGGACGACCCACGAAAGTGGGTACGATTTGCAGAAGGTTCATATTGCACTTTATACATTTAGTAAGGGGGGTGTACTTGAAGGATTGAAATCGTTAGGAATTTTTTCTAAATTGGTCTTTTGATTTATAGGATTGAATTCCATAGAAATTGTTCCTATGTAATATTTTGTACTATTCATAGAAAATCTAATGTCCACTTCAATCTTTGTTTTTTTTACAATTTATTTGTTTTCTCCATGGCATCAAAAAATCCTTGCTAATCCTATTAGAAATAAGTGGATATGCCACTCTAATCCTATACCTTTTCTATTTCTGTATTTTCAGAATCCTGCCAATCAAAGAGGCCCTAATTTTGATGGTTTAAAAGCAACTCCAACGGGCCGACCCAAACGGATGGCGAATTTGTCCATTTGGATCAGCCGCCCGGCTGGCGTCTGCCCTGTTTTAGATTTGGGTAGGTGGTGCGCCCAACGCGCCGACCCATTTCATGTCTGCACTCAACTTTTTTAAAAAAGGCCCGCAGCCGATCATGCCAGCGGCCATGTCTCATGCCGGTACCATGCTAGGGTCGGCATACAATGTCGGCTTTAAAAAAATATCACTACAGTTCATGCTGGCGCACTCGCAAGCCGGCACACAAAAAAAGAGTGGGACTTGAGTTCGACCACGCCATTGCGGCCGCCATGGTCATGCCAGCACACCTGCCGGCATATAACAAAGGGACGAGGATCCCCTGACTTTGGCTAACCTGCCATTGAGACACTGACACATGGGTTCCACCAAGCGTGGGGCCCACTTGTCAGTGACCCAAAGACAGGGTTAGGCACGTCAGAGGATTTGTGTCCACAAAAAAGATGGCGCTCGCCGCCATAGATCACTCGTCGTCGAACTTGAGCATGCTGGCCTGCATCTTCTCGAACCACAGCCTCTTCCTTGGCAACACGGTGTTGAGATCCACCTTCAGCATCTCCACCCCGGTCATCATGCTCGCGAGAGCCACTTCTTTCGCCTTGGTCTTGGCGTTGGCAGCCTCGATCTCTAGCATTTTGGCTTGCTTCTCCGCCTCCGCCTCGCAAGAGCCACTTCTTTCGCCTTGATCTTGACGTTGGTGACCTCCTGCTGCGCGGCGGCGGCGACGGCGGCCGCCGCGATGGCTTCATCCCTCGCATCCGCCACATGCCTCCGGTCCTTCCTCTTGGCCGGCTCCTTTGCCCACTGTTCGGGCGTCAGCACCTTCTTCGGCTTGGGCGTGGCGGTCTTGCGAGAGGCACGAGGCTTGCCTTTGCCGAGGGGGCGCTGGCATGCTGGACGAGGCGAGGGAGGCGAGGCCGGCGGCGACATCGAGGTCGTCGTCCATGGCGGGGGTGGGACAGAAGGGTTTTTGGGAATAATGGAGGGAAATGGTGGAGGCTGTCACCGACCAGCAGGTCCGGGGAAGGAGAAGGCACGCGCGCGCGTCCGCCTCGTGTCCGCGCCGACGCAAATCCGGCTTAAAAATGGGCCGGAAATAGGTCGGCAGGTGGACGCCAAGCGGACGCGCCGACCCAAACGGACACCAGCGGACGGAATGGCCGCCCCATTGGAGTTCCTCTAACATACCCAAGTACAGGAATGTGATAGATTCACTGTACTAGCCCCAAACCTGGAACCTGGGAGGCAACTGCAAACCTGTTGCATACATGCACTGTGGTTATAGGAAATTATAGCGCAAAGTGGTTTTTACCGGTGCTGCGAGCTACCGGTGATTCCCTCACCAGTGCCTAGCTACCATGTGTAAAGGTGTGGGACCACTGCATGTGTATATCAAAGTATTGATGTAAATAATTCCTTGTATTTCTGTTTTAAGTCAAATCAATGTCAGATCGATGGGACCCATGTCAGGTGAGAGAGAGAGTCTATCCTGACGTTGCATGTGGTGCCGTGGTACAAATCCTTTCCTTTTATTTTCTCTCTAGGATTTTCAATCATTTCTATCCTTTAAATCATATTGTTATTTTTGAAATAATTTATATATTTGAATTCCTGAAGACAAGGGCTTTAGAATAAGACCAAATTTGGATGCATTTCAAATATGTTTTAATTTCGACATTTCAAATGACTGAAATGAGGTTTCTAAAACAAGCGAAATATGTTTTTTGAAATAATTGAAATTAGTTTTTTTTTCATTGAGTGAAATCAATTTTGAAATATGTTTTCTCAACCGTGTGAAATTATTTTCTTTAGATGAGTGAAATTTGTTTTCCATACACATGACACATATTTCGGTGTGAAATACGTTAAATATAGTGAAATGTGATTTCTAAAATGAGTGAAATCTAACTTTTGTAATTGGGTGTAATGTGTTTTTCTGAATCTAGTGAAATGTGAAACTGACTGAAAGATTTTCTGAAACTAGTAAAATATTTTTTTTGAAATAATTGAAATTAGTTTTTCTTTCATTGAATGAAATCAATTTTGAAATATGTTTTCTCAACCGTGTGAAATTATTTTCTTTAGATGACTGAAATTTGTTTTTCATACACATGCCACATATTTCGGTGTGAAATACGTTAAATATAGTGACATGTGATTTCTAAAATGAGAGAAATCTAACTGTAAACGGGTGTAATGTGTTTTCTGAATCTAGTGAAATGTGAAACTGACTGAAAGGCTTTCTGAAACTAGTGAAATGTAGAAGTCACTGAAATCTAAGAGCATGAAATCAAATGAAATGTGTTCACGTGTGAAACTAGTCATTTAAAATATATGAAATACATGAAATCAATGAAATCTGCGATAAAAAATGAGTGAAATAAGATTATTTCAGATACGTGAACTAGGTGCTTTTGTAATGAGTGCATGTGGAGAGAGAGTGCATGTGGTACTGTATGTGGTGCTGCATGTGGTTTCTGGTGCTGCATGTGGTCTGCCATGTGTGTCAGTTGTATTCCCAGCGTATAGAGTTGTGGGTGAATTTCACGAGTTATACGCGGAAAGTGACCACGGATCTTGACGACGAGAGCGAACGGTGGATCAAGCACCGGTACATCCCGGCTCCCGTAAAAAAAACTTATTCGGAAATTATAGCGGATACGAAATTATAGTACTACTATGAAAGCTCTGTCCTCACAGTGAAAGGCCGCTGGAACTCCGTGGCATTGAACAGTCGCCGGTACTGCACTCGATATCAACGAGTGTAGTGCTCGTGTCCTGGATAGCAGCACACACCAGATTGATTTCGATGGTTTGACATAACAACTACAGGAAGGCGATAGTTTTTTTCCACTGTACTAGCTAGCCCTAAACCGGACTGCAAACCACTCTAGTTAGGCACTGAAAGGCAGCTGGAAGTCCGCAGCGTTGAATAGTCGTTCCTGCACCCTAAATTAACAAGTGCACTGCTGGTGATTTCAGCATGACACAATGCTGAAATTGAGAGCGACCGATTCCTGTATTTGTCTGCATCTCTCGACATATGTTGCACACTTGGTTCTTGCCGGTGTAGTCGTCTCAAGGGGAACATCCACACTTGGTCATTCTGCTCTCATGGTTTGGCTTGGTTGCAAACGTGAGGCGTTCTTAGATTAATTTAATTGCTTCTCCTCCTCTGCCGACCGCCGCTGCGTCGTCGTCACCCGCAACTGGGTCATCGCCTACGCTGCTGCTCGCTCCGACATGTATAACTATTGCAGCAAATGAGTCACTGATGGAATTAGAGAAACACAAGCGGGGGAAGCAAGCCAATACTTAACAATATATACCTGATACTCCTATCTGATCCGATCTTCGCTCGTACTCGGTACTAGACTAATTTCATTTGACTACTACCACTAGTTGATGTGCCGCAGCTGACACTGATTTGCTGAACGTGCGTGATCATTTTCTTGGAAGTGGCAGGCGATCGAGCAGTTGCTGGAAAGTGGCGCATGTATCTCTGCCTGTCCAGCCGGATGAGGAAAAACAATCTCCTCCGCTGCTTAAGGCAAGATGCAGCCATCTTTCCAGACCACGGTCAGAAAGTTCAGGCATCCTAATTACGATCTCTTCTCTCATCTCTCCGCCTTTTCGAGAGCCTTTATCACCTGATCGTCACATGCAAGGAGTATAGTTGTTCTGTCTCGCTGTCACTTTATATTGCATGCCCTAACAACCGCGAGATCCTTCTGTCTTGCAGCTGCAGGGATGTGCACTGTCGATCGAGTTGGGCTTCTGACCACCAAGCAAAAATGGGAGGATATACATCACGGTCAAGTAGGAGAGATTTGCTTTGATTTGGTTTCGTTTGATCTGTCCGTTCTTCGAGTGATGGTCCCTGAACTGCTCTGGGTTTTCAATGGGAAGATCGAGAACCATACGGCTAAAGTCAAAACAGGATATCGGCCCTGTTTGGATACTCTAACACAGTTAGAGTTAGACCCTGTTTGGATACTTTTAACATAGTTAGAGTTAGAGTTATTTTCTAACCCACTCTAACCCAAATAAGCACCTCTTCACCGGGATAGTTGGGTTAGATGGAACTTACCCACTCTAACCCTTCCTGTTTGGATATTTTTGGATTATTTGAGTCCCTAACTAACCCAAACTAGCTCTAACCCCATGATCCAAACAGGGCAATCGATGAAAATACAGGACATGTAAAATATATCTCGAGCACTGTGCTCTGCAACAGCAACATGCATGAGATTCATATATGCCTCCACAGGTTGCAAAGAATAGTTTAGATAGCAGTGCAGGAATTCACATGCTACTATGCCTAGGAATAGGAGGTTAGGGTGGAGTATCCTACAAGGAAGTGCATCCTTTTCTCCTCGTGCCATTTCGGCACGAGCAAAATATCTAGAAAATACTTATTGACAAAGAATATGGGTCAATATCTATTTTCTCTCTGCATATATGCTCTCACCAGAGTGGACCCATAAACTTAAGCAAACATTTGGGTCGTTGAGTATTACTATCACGGGAATCATTCAATCATCGCGGCTTAAAGTCCAATGAAATCCATTTATTTAGTTAAAAGTCTAAATTGTTCTGCCGATCTTGCTGGATTGAAAAAAAAACAACAACACGAGGGTCTTAATTAGGACCTTTTTTCTAGCTACCACGTTGGTTAAAAGGTTTCTGGACCCATTTTAAACGCACGTTTTTGTATACATATTTGTGGGATTCGAGCATTCTCTTTCAGTGCAAGAGAAGATTTGGTCATTAGTTGACCTGGCTCATTTTATTTGACCATTTTGCGTTGTCCACTAACAATGTAATCACTAGTTAATTGGAGCATGGAACCTTTTTATGCCACGTCTTTTTTTTTTGAAAGATCCAACATCGCTGGCATTCATTGATAATAGCAGGAAGCAACGGAAAACAATAAGGTGGTGAAGGTCCTAGGACCAGAGGATCCGAAGATCAAAGACAAAAAGGAAAAACAACAGCCCTAATAGCTGCAACACAACACTCCACACAAACCATACTAGGCAGTGCAACTCCGACTCTGACGATGAACTACTAAGGAAACTGTATGCCACGTCTTTTCAGGTTGAGCAATTATCTCTCAAGTGTGTCACCCAAACGCGTCGTATCTCTTTCAGAGGAAAATAAAAATGCAAGGTGTGATGCATAGAAATCGTAGAACCGACCATATGGAACCCAATAGTAATTGGTGGAATCGAATTGGTGTCGAGGTCAACTACATCCGTACTCTTGTAAACTGATTGTTTTTGGTAAAGAATATATTTCACTTTGAACGTCTTATTTGTTTGTGGACCACGTTTATAGGAGAAATACATTTCCTAGCAAATTTGGGCCTGAAGTATGCATTGACACACATCAACGTAGGCAGGCGTTTAGTTGCAACCACACTTCAATGAAAATTCCTTCTTTACCACTAGGCCATGTATGTCATGGATTAATAACTGCATGCTATTATTTTCTTATTCAATAATTATGTAACTTTGCTCTCAAAAAATAATTATATTTTTTTTGACTGAAAGAAGAGACTCCGATTTCTATTAAGAGAAACCATCTGATTCAAAGCCTGATACAAACTACTTCCGACCTCCCCCCCCCCCCCCCCCCCCCCCCCCTAAAAATAATAAGGGAAAATCCAAGCAGAGTTCAGCAGGCAACAACATTCCCATGGCATCACCCTGTTGAAATTATTGGGCCTAGCCCATTTAATATTTCAGCATATTGCCAATAATTCATAGTTTATCCCAAAGCCTCATGTCACCCATTCATGCATGACAACATGGTGTGAAAAATCGAAACTACTCTACGGACGACTCTGCATGCACGATATTTGGACGATGGCTTTCTCGAACAGTGCAGATTTGTTAAACTAAACTATCCAACGGATGTTGTTGCCATCGTCCACAAATCGTGCACAAAGGTATCGTCTGTGTAGCACTGCTCGTGAAAAATTTAGGCACGACTAGTGAATAATGTGTGAGACCAACTTATAAGAGGACTTGTCCCACGTTACCACTAAGAGCTTAAGAAAAGAGAATATACACGTGAGCTCCTCCTCCGCCTGCCTCGCCATGCCTCGCACGCGCGTCATGTTTCGTCATCAAGCCGCGCTAGGACCTGTGCCACGTGTGCGTGCCGCTTTATTTTTGTCACGCAAAAAATAAGTTAAAATGTTTGGCCTACTAGTGGGAGACGAAACTGCTCCATGGTTTCTTCTTCGTCTCCTTAATATCATTTAGCGCTCCACTTCTCTTCCACTAATGAGGGGTCCGTTCAACTCGTCTCGCCCATATAAGAGGTTGCTCCTCTACGAGCAGAGCACACACAACTCTTCGCCTCGTTACGGAACCTTGTGTCGTCCTCTTGTTTCCCATCTCGCTCGTTGGCATTAACCGCTCTTTTCATCAAGTTAAACTGTTAATGTGAAAACAGAGGGAAGCTCCCCCAATGACACATGCTACATCCCTTGCTACCTGAAAACCATGATCGGGACGAGCCCTTTCCCCTTAATCATTCGCAGGGGGTTGGGGAGGCTCTGGATTGCGTCCTCCCCCAGCCTTGCGCCCTTCGTGGGGATTCGCGTGGTTATTCCTTGCCATACGCCCGACAACCCGATTTTCTCTGTTTCGTTCGGGCATTCACTGGTTGTTGCCCTATGGGGGAGGGTGATCATTTTCCCTTCTCCCGGCATAGCCGAGCCATTCCCTCTGTCATTCTTCTGCCATGATTTGTACTTCCCTACATTCTTCCAGATCATGTCAGTGGGTGTTGTGTATCTTACACCACTTGCCCATGCCCTCCTCGGAGGATTCTTCTACCTTCCGAATCTCCTAAGGAGGCCGGGGAGGCTTGGGTGCCTTGTTCTCGAGAGTGGTAGCCACGGGGGCTTCGACGATGAGGACCTCCTCCACTCTCCCCCTCTTTTCCTTATCCATGGTTCGGGATGGACCGACACTGTAGGAATTCTTGGTGCGACGCGGCCATTCTCGGGCCTCAGTGGTCCGTCGCATTTGTTTGCCATGGCGAACAATTCCGTCGTGCTTTGGATGTCCTTTGTTCCTAGCATCTTCTTTAGAACTACCAGAAAATTGTTCTTTCACAACAAGATTTAGCAAAGCAGCACTAATATCACACGATCCGCACTAGTGGCGAGAGGAGGAATTGGAGTACTAATAAAATCATTATTATTAGTATTGAAAAAATCACACAACTTGGTATTTTCTTGAGACATCGCGATAAAGCAAGCAAACAAGCAAACAAACAAAAATATTTTTGTGTTTTCTGTAAAAAAAAATTATAAGTGGGGGAGATGAAAACGAGAGGCAAATATCAAATGAAAGTAAATGCAAGTAGATGAGAGTTTATGCAAAGGTACTTGATAGGTCGTGGTGATGTCTCCCCGGCAACTGCGCCAGAAATTCTTCCTGCTACTTGTGAGTTGCGTTGGGATTTCCTCAAAGAGGAGATGATGATGTAGTATAGTAGAGATAAGTATTTCCCTTAGTTAAGAACCAAGGTTATCAACCCAGTAGAATAAGCACTCAAGACCATGCACCCAACGAGATCAAGGGGGTTGTCAATCCCCTCGTCGGTAATTGTAAGGATCAAGTCTGATAATGGTAGATAGATAAACAAAAACACGAAATAAAATAATGGTAAATAAATTGCAGCAAGGTATTTTTGGATATTAATATAGTTGGCCAAACCAAGTGGATAGATCGGAGAGAAATACAAAGCTATGACAATCATGCATATAAGAATTGAGAAAATACTCAAATAATATTCATGAATAATCTGATCATAAACGCACAATTCATCGGATCCCAACAAACATACCACAAAAAAGGATTACATCGAATAGATCTCCAAGAACATCGAGGAGAACATTTTATCAAAGATCAAAGAGAGAGAATACACACCTAGATACTAGCTATGGACCTGTAGGTCTATGGTGAACTACTCACACATCATCGGCAGGGCATCAAGGTTGATGTAGAGGCCCTCCGTGACCGATTCCCCCTCCTGCAGAGTACCGGAAAAGGCCTCTAGATGGGATCTTTGAAGAACAGAAACTTGCGGTGGCGGAAAAAGAAGTTTGGGTGGCTCCTTGATGTATTGGGAATAGATGGGAATTTATAGAAGTGGAATTAGGTCAGGAGGTGCCACGAGGGGCCCACAAGCCTAGGGGCACCCCCCTAGGGCGCGCCATGTGGGCTTGTCGCTCCCTAGTGGCTTTGCAGGTCTTCTCCGGAAGCTACTAGGGTCCCTTCTCGTCCAGAAAAAATCATTAAAAAAATTCGTAGCATTCGGAATCGTTTGGTACTTATTTCCTGAAAAGCCAAAAACAAGCAAAAAACAACAACAACTGTCACTCGGCACTAGGTTTATAGGTTAGTCGCAAAAAATGATATATAATTGCATAATAAACATCCAAGGTTGATACTATAATAGCATGGATCAATAGAAAATTATAGATATGTTGTAGACGTATCAATGATATCCTCAACATGAAGAACAAAAACACCAGGACGATTGATGGCGTTCCATACGGGCACCACCGCCGGTTTTAGTGGTCGTTTGAATTGTGCATGGAGGCAGGTAAGCTATTAGGGTAAACGACGACGTTTCATACGAGCGCTTGCGCTTGTATGGGCGGTTGTATGGACCCCTGACGACCACAATAAGCCCGAGGAAGGAGGTAAATCTTCCCCATCTCTCTCTCTTTTCTTCTTCTTGTTCCTCCAAACCCTAGCAAGACTTCGCCCAATCTCTCTACTCATTCGATTTCAGTTAAAATCCTTCTATATGATCGATCTACAGTACGTTTCCCCTCCGATACCCAATTTATTTTTTGTGAATCCATTTTCTACATGCCTAGCATTCCCATGTCTAGGAAATGCATATTTTTTATCCGAATTTGAGTTTGGCTTGGATTCATTAATGTTTTTAAAGGAGTATGATGTTATGACTACCGTAGGATTAATATTGTTTAATTGTATTGGACTAAAAAATTATTATGTGGATGTGTACGAGGAGGACCACTCACGTACGCGGTGCTTCGAGTTCATCCACCGCACTGCCTGCTACTTGTGAGCTGCGTTGGGATTTTCTCGAAGAGGAGAGGATGATGTAGTACATTAGAGATAATCATTACCCTCAGTTAAGAACCAAGGTTATCAATCCAGTAGGAGAACCACCAAGCACCTCATTAGCGGTACCTGCACACAAAATAACAAATACTTGCACCCATAGCGAACAAGGGGTTGTCAATCCCTAGGCAATTATTTGCAAAGATTAATTTTTGTAGTGATAGATAGATAACTAAAACACAAAATAAATAAAGTAAAGAAAAATTGTAGCAAGGTATTTTTGGATTTTAATATATGATAAACGTAGACCCGGGGGCCATAGTTTTCACTAGAGGCTTCTCTCTTGAAAAGAGCATGCGGTGGTTAAACAAATTACTATTCGGCTTTGATAGAAAAACAAATAATCATGACAATGTCCAAGGCAATGATCATGTATATAGACATCACGTCCGACACAAGCAGACCGACCCTTGCCTGCGTCTACTACTATTACTCCACACATTTACTGCTATCCAACATGCATCTAGAGTATTAAGTTCATAAAGAACGGAGTAACGCCTTAAGCAAGATGGCATCATGTAGACAAGGTAAACTCACGCATGAATAAACCTCATCTTTTTATCCTTAATGGAAACGGTACAAATATGTGTCATCTCCCTTTCTGTCACTGGGATTGAGCACCGCAAGATCGAACCCATCACAAAGCATGTCTCCCATTGCAAGAAAAATCAATCTAGTTGGCCAAACCAAATTAATAGATTGAAGAGAAATATAAAGCTACAATAATCATGCATAAAAGAGTTCAGATAAGACTCAAATAATACTCATGGATAATCTGATCATGAACTCACAATTCATCGGATCCCAACAAGCACACCGCAAAAAGTGATTACATCGAATAGAACTCCAAGAACACCGAGGAGAACATTGTATTGAAAATCAAAGAGAGAGAAGAAGCCATCTAGCTACTCACTATGGACCCGTAAGTCTATGGTAAACTACTCACACATCATCGGAAGGGCAACAAGGTTGATGTAGAGCCCCTTCGTGATTGATTCCCCCTCCGGCAGAGTGCCGAAAAAGGCCTCCAGATGGGATCTCTCGAGAACAGAAGCTTGCGGCGGCAGAAAAAGTATTTTGGCTGACTTTTTGTTGGTTTCCCGATTTTCGAGAATTTATAGAGGTAGAATTAGGTCAAACGGGTGAATGTGGGGCCCATGAGCCACTAGGGCACACCGTGGTGCCTCGTGGGCCGCTCCTTCATCTTCTGGCCCTTGCCCAAAGCTTCCAGGGTCTCTTTTGTCCAGAAAAAAATCTCCAAAAAATATCATCGCATTTGGACTTCGTTTGGTATAAATATTATGAAAAATCAAAAACAAGCAAAAATAACAACTGGCACTGGGTACTAAGTTAATAGGTTAGTCCCAAAAAATGACATTTAATTGCTTGTAATGGCATATAAAACATCCAAGATTGATACTATAATAGCATGGAACAATAAAAAATTATAGATATGTTGGAGACGTATCAAGCATCCCCAAGCTTAATTCCTGCTTGTCCTCGAGTAGGTAAATAATAGAAATAGATTTTTGATGTGGAATGCTACCTATCATATTCATCATATATCTTTTCTTTTTTAGCATGGATATTTGGGTTCGAGTGATTCAAAGCAATAGTCTATAGTTTGACATGAAGATATGAATACTCAAGCATACTAACAAGCAACCATGTCTTTCAAAGTATCAATGCTAAATAAAGTTATCCCTAGCCCATTATGCTCAGTCATTGATCCATTCATGAAGCACACTCAACATTAACTACACCCAATGGACAAGTACGATAATAGTGCTCTCCAGTTGGTGCTTTGTAAGAGAATATGGAGACTCAATATAAAAAAAATGCATAAAAGTAAAATAGATAGGCCCTTCGCGGAGGGAAGCAGAGATTCGTAGAGGTGCCAGAGCTCAAAGTTTAAAAATAGAGATAAAATTATTTTTGAGAGGCATGCTTTTCCTGTCAACGTCACGACCGAAAGTTTTCAATATCTCCCATGCTAGACACACTATAGGCAGTTCCCAAACAGAAAATAAGTTTATTCCCCCTCCACCATTCTTTAACAATCCATGGCTAGCCGTATCCACGGGTGCCTTCCAAACTTTCAACTTTCCAAGGGGGAGTTTATTTTTTTCTTTCCATTTTAATTCATTTCGGGATGGGGCATCCCTATTACCTACCACTTTCTCATGCAATGACAAGTGAATAAACACTCATCATGAGAATAACCCATCTAGCATGAAATATATTGACCATCCCCTATCGCTTCATTAGAGGTACGGACATACAGAATGGATAGTTTTTTTGAATGATTAGAGTTGGCACATGCAAATTTACTTGGAAAGGCATGTAAAATACCGCATATAGGTAGGTATAGTGAACTCATTTGGCACAACTTTGGGTTTTAAGGAATTGGATGCACAAGAAGCATTCCCGCTTAGTACAAATGGAGGCTAGCAAATAGATTGAGAAGCAACCAACTAGAAAATGAAAACGGTCATAAACATGCATTGAGCATAACTAACACTGAATAATGCACCATAAGTAGGATATACTTTGTTGCATAACCATTATCTTTACGTGCATGCATAGGCAATCACAAACATTAACACCAATATTCTTACTAAATCACAATTACTCACTAGCATAACTCACATATTTTTGTCTTCGTATCGCAAAACTATTGCAAGGAATCAAACTTATTATATCACGTGATCAACATGAAAGTTTTTATTATACCATTCTTGAATATTCATCATATTGGGACCAAATTCATATCTTGTGAAAATTACCATGACTATTATCAACTCTCAAAATAACATAAGTGGAGCATGAGAGTTCATCTATTTCTTCATAATATAGTCACCGTCGTGCTATAAAAGATAGTGAAGCACTAGAGTAACTGCCTAGCTCAAAAGATATAAGTGAAGCACATAGAGTATTCTTGTAAATCACAAAAAATGTGTGTCCCTCTCAAAAAGGTGTGTCCAGCAAGGATGATTGTGTAAAACTAAAAAGCAAAAAAAGACTCATATAATACATGACGCTCAAAGCAAAACTCATATCATGTGATGAATAAAAATATAGCTCCAAGTAACATTACCGATGGTCAATAGAAGAAAGAGGGGATGCCTTCCGGGGCATCCCCAAGCTTAGATGCTTGGGAGTCCTTGAATATTACCTTGGGGTTCCTTGGGAATCCCCAAGCTTAGGCCCTTGCCACTCCTTATTCCTTCATCCGCTATGATCTCGCTCAAAACTTGAAAACTTCAACACACAAAACTCAACAAAACCTTTGTGAGATCCGTTAGTATAATAAAGCAAATCACTAATTTAGGTACTGTTGTAAACCCATTCATATTTTATTATTGCATTATACCTACTGTATTCTAACTTCACCATGGCTTATACCCCCCCCGATACAATCGATAAAACATTTAGAATCGGTCAAAAAACAGAATATTATGTAGTAATTCAAACAATGACCATACTTCTATAACTCCAACAATTCTAAAAAATAGGAAAATTTGGGAAATACGTGTATCAATCTTGTCTAAAACATTCAGAATTTTATCACGCTCCAGCAAATCTCAACAATCCTGCTACTGGATGCAAACGTTTATGTTCTTGCATAGAATCAAAGCAACTATCATCGAAATCATCCAAAAGGCTTTACTTGGCACAAACACTAATTAAAACACAAAAACACAACAATAACAGTAGCATAAATGTGCGCACAAAAAAAAAATAGAAAAAGAAACAAGAAAGTTAAGATAACTATTGGGTTCCCTCCCAACTAGCGCTATCGTTTTACGCCCCTAGCTAGGCATAATGCATAGTTTCAATTGTTGTCATCCTTCAAATTCTTTTATAAGGATGTGTTCTTATGAGGAGGCTTTTCAAAGACAATATGAAACAAATCATCCATGGGAATTTTAGCATTACTAAGTTGACCATCCTTGAATCCCTCTTGATTCCCTTTTACAATCCAAGGATATTGTTTATTAACACCATTAAAAACTTATTGGATTATGTTTAAGGGAGGGACCTCCTTTTTGGTATTTTCATCAAAAGTGTGATCATCGCAAAATAAATATCTCAAAAGTAATCACTATTGTATAAAATCTCATCTATCACTTGTGGGATTCAGGGCTTTGCAAACCCAAGAAGGTTCGAACTCTGTGGCGTGTGCGAAGATCTCAACCAACTCAAGCCTCGAGATCGTGGCCCCACGGCCTAGCTATGTCGAGTTCGTGTGATCGGGGAAGGAGATGAACACAGCAGTTTACCCAGGTTCGGGCCACCTTGCGGTGTAAAACCCTACTCTTGCTTGGTGGTGGATTGGCCTCGCGAGGAGGTTTGGGGATGAACTAGTACAGTGGTTGAGCGACCTCACGAGGGCTTGAGAGGTGAGGGTGGAATGGATCCGATCCCCTTCTATGGTGGTGGCTAACCTATATTTATAGTGTCCTCGATCCTCTTCCCTCAAAATTTAGGCGGGAAGGGATCCCACAAAGGCCAATTTGAAAGGGGACAAAAAGTACATCTAATCCTGACGAAAGGTGGTCTTCGCCTACAAAGCTTCTAGCCATGACGT
Organism: Triticum aestivum; assembly: GCF_018294505.1. Lineage (NCBI taxonomy): Eukaryota > Viridiplantae > Streptophyta > Magnoliopsida > Poales > Poaceae > Triticum > Triticum aestivum. The sequence continues at coordinate 179,993,920 of NC_057804.1, forward strand.
AGTGGTGGGCTCGGCCATCCGTCCTGCATAGCTCGTGGGCTAGGTCCTATTGCGCCGGAATGGAAACATTTGGGAGATTCCTCGGGAACCCGCGTCTGCCCTTGCCTCCTTAGCACCGAAGAGGAAACTGCCTCCTCTGCACCCGCTGGCACCCGCCTGGCCATGATCATCATGGCTTACATCATCACATCCTTGTGAGGCTCGGTACCTACATAGAATTTGCCTCCTCGGGAGGCAACTTGGAGAGGCTGCCCCTCTGGAGGTCTTGATGTCATTCTCCTCGCGAGGCTGGGGGACCTCGCGAGGGTCTTGGCTTGGGGGGTCTTGCAGCCGGGCCGTACTAGGCCGTCGACGGGTCCACACGCTGGGCCGCAGGCAGGCAAGTCTGGGTACCCCCAAACCCAGAACATCGATAGTTGCCCTCGAGCCCAAGGCACGCTCGAGTTGGCTTCAAGGAGAAGCCAAGGGGCAAGGCGAAGTGCCGCGGGCCCCAATCGCCTGAGGTCCAGGCTTGACATGTGGCGCATGATGGGACGCGGATGCCTCCACTCCCTCATTTCACCTGGGCAACCACCAGGGCTGACAAAAATCCTGGCGCATGTCGTAGAGCCGTCATTGCTTGCTCTTGCCTTGCTTCTGATCCCATTCCGCAACCGAGGTCTTCAGATACAATCGCAAATCCGCCTCCTTCCTTCTTCCTTAGTGCCGGCAACCCCGCGAATGGTGCCCGGGAAGTCGAAGCCCGTGGTCCAGGCCGCTAGTTCCTCCCCTCCTTCACAAGCGCTTGGCGCGTCCTCCATCGCTGAGGTGGGGCATCTCGACCGCGTGCTCCTGTAGACGGCGAGAGAGGACAACGAGTGGGGTGAGAGCGTGACCTGGGCTGGCTCTATCGAGCAAAGGACCTTGGCCTGGATGGTCTACCCTTTCTTCCTCCACAGCATCTTCGCAGGGCTCGTTCTACCCTTCTCGGAATTCTTCTATGCCATCCTCAACCACTACAAGATCCAGGCCCTTCATCTTCAACCCAACTCCATCCTCCTCCTGTCCATCTTCCCCTTTTACTACGAGGCTTTTATGGGTGTGAGGCCCTCTGTGGCGCTCCTCCGCCATTTCTTCAGCCTGCGGCTGCATGATCCGATGCAGCGCTCTGCTTGCGTGTCCTTTGTCGCGGTCCACAAGGGGAACATCCTCATGAAGTCTGGGAATAAGGTGGAAGGCTTCCGGCACCGTTGGGTCTTCCTGGGCACCGAGGGCCTCAACCCACGACTGGAGCTGACAACACAGCTGCCTGAGTGGCTCGAGAGGAGGGGCCACGCAAAGCTTACCGACCCTCGAGCAGAGCCTGTCTTGACGAGGATGAATTCGGACTTGGAGGCTAAGCGGTTGACATGAGGCATGCTGGTGAAGGAGTTCCCGACGCAGCGCCTGGTGCCGCTCATGTCGCACACGAGGCCCATGTGGGAGTTTCGGGGCACGAGGGATGACACGAGGCCGCGCCCGCCAGCCTGACGGGTGAGGAGTTGGACAAGGCCATGGCCGTCTTGCTGAACGGTGATCCGGGGACCTCCCCGCGGACTGCGTCCTGCTGTACCAGCGCGATGACAGGGAGGGGCTGGTCGCTGCCATGCCCGCCTTCAACGAGCTGGGGCTCCTGCCATATGAGCGCCCCAACTCGCTCATGCGGGTATCCTCCTGCGATAGCGGCAGCGAGGAGGACTCGGAGGAGACCGAGGACGATGACCTGGAGGAAGTGTCCCCTCCGTCGCAGAGCAAGCTCCTCCGCAACCTCAAAGACGACAATGACACTGATGAGCCTCCAGCCGTGGAATCCTCGCGCTCCACCAGGGTGCTCAGGAGGTCAGGGGCCACCCCGCGGACCACATGAGCATCAGGCGGGGAGAACCCGAATAAAGGCATGGCCACGCCCCCTCCGGAGGGCTCGACACATGCCAGTGCAATGGCTGAGACGTCGGCCCCGTCCTTGCCTGACTCATAGCTGAAGGACGGGGCGGCCGCAGCTAGGGCAGGTGCGGTTCCACCAACCACGACCGCTCGGGGCAATATCCTGACCCTTCCAAGCGGCGGCACTGTGTCGGGTCCTATCGAGGAGCACCCCGCCTGCTCCTTGGACATGATGAAGGCCACGCCAAAGAAAGGCGGGGGCGCCCTGTCTCTTACCGAGAAGGAGAAGAAAAGGAAGTGGGTCGACCGTGAGGAGTAAGTAACCTACCTTGCCCTTGTGTCAAGCATAGACTGCAATTGTGTTCATAGCATCCCCTTTCTTGATGACCAGGTGCGGCAACGCGTCGAAGAAGAAGAAGGTGAACATCGAGCCGAAGGAGCCCCCTGTCCCTAGGGCACCCTCGGCCTCCGGTCGTGGCTGCGGTGGGCACGGACGTGCGCCGCGCCAGCCCAGTGCAACCCTCGGGCACCAAACGATGCTGCACCTGGGCGCATGGGCATTCCACCTGCTCCAAGCGCCCCGCCGATGCCGCCCGGGGGACCAACCATTGAGGACGCTAGAGCTTGCGGGGCTACGGCCCTTGCTGTGGCTGCTGTGGCCCTGGTGCTGGTGCAAGAGGCGCCTGCTCGCTCTCCCCTGGTGGAGTCTGCTCCTGAGGATGTGGTGATGTAGCCTCAAGAGGATACAACCCCCGTGGGCCAGCAAGTTGCGCAGCCATCCACGCTCGTCATGCCCGAGGGGAGCTTGGAGCCTCTGGCAGCCCAAGTTGATCCTGCCAACGCTTCCTCGGTCGCAGAGCCAGCTGTCGTGCCAGCACCGCCCCTCGCCAAGCCCTTGCGCTTGCGAACTGCTGCCCCTTGATCAGGCCCGGGGCCCTGGACGAGGCCTACTTCGTGCTTGTCCGGGTCCGGGCCGACCTTCAGGATGCCGACAGGTGTCTCATGAGGGAACGCATGGGGCTCATCTCAGGGTGGCTTCAGGCTAACACCGCCATCGAGACGGCCTGGGGCCGTGCCAAAGCCACCAGCACGGAGAGCAGGAAGGAGGCCGCCGATGCAAAGGCAGCTCGGGGCGCAGCACAGGTTGATGCAATGTTCCCCGTGAAGCGTTGGAACGAGGCAGAGGCTAGCCTGAAGGCCCTATAGGAGGAGCAGGTCGCGGCTGCACAACAGCTCCACCAATGGGAGGAGGACCTTAGGGCCTGCGAGGCAAGGCTCACCGATCGCGACTCCGAGCTGTCCCAGGTGACTGTCGACTAGGCCGTGAAATGCGACCGCCTGGCCAAGCTGAACGAAGAGGTGTACGAAGCCCAGGCATCCCGCGCCTAGCGTGTCTCCGAGGTAACAGCCTAGCTGGACGCTAGGGAGAAGACCCTTGTTGCCGCCGAGAAGAAGGCGACCGTGGAGCGTGACGCCTTCCCCTCTCTTGAACTCAGGTCTCGCGAGGCGTTACATTCCATCTGCAGGGGAGGATTTGAGGAGCTGTTGGTGACCCCTGAGGGTGGGTTTGCAGGGCTCTTCTCCAAGCTTGCCAAAATGCTCAAGGGCGCTGCCACTGAGGTGGACTCCATCTTGGATGAGGAGTTGTCGATGTCAAAACCAGCGGATCTTAGGTAGGGGGTCCCGATCTATGCGTCTAAGGCTAATGGTAACAGGAGGCAAGGGACACGATGTTTTACCCAAGTTCGGGCCCTCTCGATGGAGGTAAAACCCTACTTCCTGCTTGATTGATCTTGATGATATGAGTATTACAAGAGTTGATCTACCACGAGATCGTAGAGTCTAAACCCTAGAAGCTAGCCTATGATGATTATGATTGTCCCTCTATGGACTAAACCCTCCGGTTTATATAGACACCGGGGGAGGCTAGGTTTACACAGAGTCGGTTACAAAGAAGGAGATCCAACATCCGGATCGCCAAGCTTGTCTTCCATGCAAAGGAGAGTCCCAGCCGGACACGGGACGAAGTCTTGAGTCTTGTATCTTCACGGTCCAACAGTCCGGCCAAAGTATATAGTCTGGCTGTCCGGATACCCCCTAATCCAGGACTCCCTCAGTAGCCCCTGAACTAGGCTTCAATGACGATGAGCCCGACGCAGTTTGTCTTCGGCATTGCAAGGCAGGTTCCATCTTTGAATACTCCAAAGTAATTACCGAACACTTAAAATCGTGTCCGGATCTGCAAGATGATTTTCACATGCCATCATGGAGGGAACGATATTCTACAAATGTAATCTGCTGACATCTTTAGACAACATGACATAGCACCATGGTCGAGTCATTATTGAACCGTCTTTCCACAACCAACCACCGCACATATTGCGAGGCAGTTTCCCGGGCACGTCTCGTTGAAGCGGAGATCGTGTTCCCCTTATCGCGGGGCTTTCATTAATACGGGCACGGGCAGCCCAATCGCACCGCCAATAGCGGAGAGTGGGGAACGAGCGGGTTCCACCAGGCAAGTAGGGAGGCGCAAAAAGGTTTTATTGCCTCTATAAAGAGATAAGGCACCCACGCCTTTCCCTTCCGCTCGTCCATTCCCCTTCGCTCGAGCCCTAGCGCCCAAGCACTCATCTCCTCCACCGAAAAAAGGTTCTCCGAAGATGTCCGGATCTGGAGCAGGAGGCAAGTGGATGGCCTCTACCATCCGGGAGAAGGATATCAAAAAGCTTCGAGAGGCCGTGTATCTGGCCAACAAAATCGGATATCGTCTTTCGACGGCGGGACAGATCGTCCCCAATCTGGAGCCTCACGAGAGGGTCGTGTTTCTTCCTCATTTTGTCCACGGGCTCGGGTTTCCCCTCCACCCATTTGTTCGCGGCATCATGTATTATTACAGGATTGATTTTCAAGATCTGTCCCCTAATTCCTTCCTCAATATCTCGATGTTTATCGTCGTGTGTGAGGCCTTCCTCCGCATTTCGCCTCACTTCAGCTTATGGCTGAAGATCTTCAATGTGAAGCCCAAGGTGGTTAACAGCGAACACGCTGAGTGCGGCGGTGCCATGGTGAGCAAGATGCCCAAGGTCACATGGCTGACGGGCACCTTCAATGATTCCATCAAGGAGTGGAACAGCAGTGGTTCTATATCACCGAGCTGCGCGGTAAAAAGTGGGCCGCTGCTCCTGAATTCAGATCCGGAGCCCCGCTGCGGCTCATGTCCTGGCCTAAGAAGGGCATGAACTGGTCCTCATCTGATGAGCTGTCGGTGCTCCAAACATGCGTCCAGAGAATGGTAGACAAGGACGTCAAACTCGTCAATGTAGTCCAGGTGATGTTAGTTCACCTGGTTCTCCCTTGCCAGCACCGAGCCTGCAGTTTGTGGGAATACGACCTAGCCGAGCACCAGACCCTACGGGAGCTCTATGGCTCCTCACACAAGGACATCTGGAAGGTTCTCTTCAAGTCATGTAAACCATGGCCGGGCTCCACCGAAGACCGCGGGTATCAACTGTCCCGCTCCGCAAGTACGGTAAGTCATTGCTATGTTCTGTCTATCCATGTTTAGCTGGCATATCCCGAGGGAGACGCTTTATCATGCTTTCTACAATAATCCCAGGAATGGACGAAGAAGGTGAGGCGGATACACTGTTTGGCCCCGCTGCTAGAGGAACCGATAGGACCTCTTCTGACGAAGATGCTGGTCCCAGCGCCTTACGAGGCGCCGAAGAAAGAGGCCTCCAAGAAGGTCAAGGAGACCCGGAGCGGCCTCCGTCGCTGCGACGCTTCGGACACAAAATCCGAAGACTCTAGCGCCCATCCCTCCTCCGAAGACGAAGAGGAGGAGGAAGAAGACGAGTCCTCCACGGGGGGAGGGAAGAAAAGGACGGCTTCCTCATCCCTGGGGGCCGAATCACCAAAGAGGGGGAAAGTTCCCTCCCGGAGGCGTCCACCATGGCTGCCAATAGCATCCCAGAGTGGGATCCCAGGGCCCAGCCCCTGGTAAAGTCGTGAGTACATGAAATCCGAACACGCCTACGCGCCCTGGGTTATTAGGGTGTAGTAGTTTAACTGTCGCCATATTTTGTGCAGCCCGGCGAGGTCCCACGCCGGACAGTCCTCATCAGAGGATTCGCTGAGCTCAGATGCCCTAGAGAGCGAGACGCCTCCAGAGGCCCCTTCCCCCGAAGCCTAGGCGCGACACCGAGGTGTCGTCTCAGCGGGACCCGAACCAGGGAGGGCATATCTCTGGGGCCAGATACACGAGAGCAGCGGTTCCCATGATCGTCGATGGCGGGGGTGATGTTAGATTCGGCCCGCAGCCGGACACGGTCCTGGAGACCTTTAAAGCTCCAGGATCGGGCGAGCAGCCCCCCTCGACGGAGGGAGGCAAGCCCGCTCTGCCAGCAACCTCTGTCCAAGCAGAGTTGCCGGGCGGCCTATCGATAGCGCTAAAGAGTGCGTCCATCGTCGATGAACATCGCTCCCTCATGGGTGCGGTGATTGAAAAGATTCAGTCCGCTGAGAGCGGACTGAATGAATCCTACCTTAGCCTTATAAAAGGCTTTGAGGTATGTTTTTAGAAACCTTTGAAGATTTTCATAGTATGAGTAGTAGCCCCTGATGCACTGTCCGGTGAAAGAGAGAGAGAGAGCCACACAGGGGATCAAATTTCCGCATCGCAGGAGACTCAGTTAATGACATATATCCCTTTGTTTAAAAACAGGCGTCTGTAGTGATGACCGCCTCTCATAATGCGGAGATGTCCGAACTAAAGCAGAGTCTGGACCGGGCCGAAGAAGAACTTGGCCACGTGAAGAAGCAGTTGGAGGACAAGCAAGGTATGTCGAAACCTTTTGCTGAGTTGAGCACGAATGAGTAGTTGTGCCTGATGAAAATATTTGTATTGGATGCTCTAGGAGCGAGTGCCGAAATTGAGGCACTGAAGAAGGCTGTGGCCGAAGCCGACAAGAAGGCCGCCGCAGAGCAGGCTCGTCACGAGAAGCACGAGGCCAGGGTCATTGAAGCTGAGCGAGAGCTCCAGGAGGCCGTGAAGAAAAGCGAGACCTTGGAGCAGAGTCTAGCAGGGAAAGAATCCGAACTCGCCCAAGCTCTCCAAGCTGCAGAGGATGCTCGGGAAGAAGCCCGAGGTGCTCTTAAGGACATCCAGGAGGCACGGAGGGTTGCGGCTGGTAAGGCTTTTTTTTGTGCTCAAAGAAATTTTTACATAGTAATAGGAGGAACTCTAAGCGACAAACTGAATTCTTGTTTCTCCAAGGCCGTTTGCGGACCTGCCGTGCAGCATATCTGATGCTGCCCAATTCTACAGGGCTAAAGAGAAGAAGTCTGCGGAGAAGCATTTCTGGTCATAGTATTAGGCACCGAATTATCCTGTGCCCTTTATCGATCAGCTGAAGCAACTGGTCGAACTGCACCAGGCGACCGAACTAGCCATGAAGGACTTAGTTGTCCGGCTGTGGCCCGCTGAGCCAATTCCAAGCAGTTACTTCGGACTCGTGAAGCGGATTTTTGGTGCTTGCCCTCGGCTCGAAGTCATTAAGCGATCAGTCTGTATAGAGGGTGCGTGCATGGCGTTTGCCCGTGCGAAGGTGCACTGGGGGAAGCTTGATGCTGAAAAGCTGATGACCGAGGGACCACCGGAGGGTAAGGAGCATCGCAAGCCTGAATTATATTATGAAGGTGTCCTGAAAGGATCCCGCCTTGTGGCGGAACAGTGTACCAAAGGCACTATATTTCCCTGAAGGCAGTCATGTTGTCCTTTGTAATGCGGGATACTGGCACTGTTATTGTTTATTGCCTGTTATATGAAGGTTTTTTCTTCCTGTGCGGCCGTTTAGTATATATAAATCCTGAGAGTTGGCCAGTCGTCGGCTTCTGCCCCCACGTAGAAAGTATGGGGGTGTTTGGGACATACCTGAACACTCTTTATCCCATTTTTGGGTCCTTGAAGGAGGTGTTGATCACCGCGAACTAGGCAATCAGACTATAGGGCTTTATCACTCTCACTTAGCAATAGGAATTCGAGTATGGTAGGCGTAGCCCCTAGTGTTTGGAAGACCGTACGAGGGGCTCTAACGGCGCCTGATCGGAAGACCGATCCGTCGCACTTTGCATTTGTTTTGGCATTATGCGGAATAAATCTTTAAAGATTTTACAACCTCTCGAACAGCTGACCATCTCTCATTGTATCATGACAGTCAGTTTTCGGCTTTCTCTACTGAGGTGCTCGTCTGGAAGAACCGAGACACAATCGCATTAGTTCTCCCAGCGCTACCTTAGCCGATGGAGCAGAATGTAAGGTACCAAAACATGGGAGCCGGGCAAACCCAACTAATGACCCAAGAAATGATTCGGAGCTGATGCATATAGTGCTATAAGTTCGGGGTGCCGAGCAACCGAGAAGGTGGCCGGACTTTGTTTCCATATTATGAGTACTATGAAGCCCCTGGCATAGTGGGGCATGACACTATGTGCGGGTGCCGTTATGACGAAAAAAAGCATCAATGAGGAACGACGACCGGTAAGTGTTATTTAAGTCTATGTATTGTAGTAGTGACATGTCTATGCCTATGAGTATGGTTTATGCTTATGAAAAGAGGTGTGCTGGCGGAACCAGTCGTGGCCAGACTAGAGGAGGCTATGTGCGGATTCGAGGTGTATCCGGGCTGTCTCCTTGGGGGGGCTACTTATGTGTTCCCGCCTTGTGCGTCCAAGCTGATTCCATGTCGCGAGTCCTGTTTTGTGCAAAAGTCAGTCTGTAAAGACAAATGCTTAGAGGCAGTTGCATGTCATATGGAGATGATCGGCCATATTTTTGTACTGCGTAGGATCTTCCTTTGACCTCGCCATGTTTGTTGGTCTGGGCTTCTTGTTGTTTGAGACCTGCTTTCATTGTTTCCGGCGCACGATCGACCGTTTTGTTTTGGGGATCCGACATTCTCTATTGGTATGCTTCGCCGCCATTCTAGGGGTACCATGAATTTGACATGGTTGGTCGAGTATGCTGCCTAGGCCGGATGGGCCTGAGCTGTTCTTTTTCCGCTGACCAGACTGGGGGCCGTGGAATTCGGCACCAACTCCCTTGTCTTGGTCATCATTATTATTTTGTGACACTTATGTCTGTTGCGTCGAGGTTTATGGATGCTGCCTCGTGTTTCCTGCGTATTGCCCCGGACCGTGGTGTATTGGCGTCGGGGTGTGGGCTTTAGGACCTCCTTCTTAGGTTGAGGTAGCGGATTATGCTTTGTGTACCCTTTGGCAGGGCGGTCGAGTCTGTATTCCTCGGTTGCCAAGACCTTGGTCCATCTGTCTGTGAGCAAATCTTGGTCAGCTTTGAGCTGCTGTTGCTTATTTTTCAGGCTTTTCGCCATGGCCATAAGCCGTCTCTTAAAGCAAACTTGCTCTGCGGGATCCTCAGGCACACCGAATTCATCGTCGCCGAGGCTCATCTCGTCTTCGGAGGGGGGCATGTAGTTGCCCTCCTCCAAGTATCCGTCTGTCGCCTGTCCGGCCTGCTCAAAGGCAGGTTGATCGGGATTGCATTCATCTTCGGTATCATCCGGATAATTTTTGACTCCTGTGCCGGTATTGTTGTGGCGGGGCTTGGAGCGGCGCTGATGACGCCCATACTTTGCCTTCTTACTTGAGGGGCTATCCTCCATTGCCTCATCGCCATTGGTTCTTTAAGAGTGTCCACCATATATATATATATATATATATATATATATATATATATATATATATATATATATATATATATATATATATATATATATATATATCATACGAAGAGGTGGCTGTCCAGCGCCCCGTGGGCGGTGGTTCCTGTTCTTCTTCTATACCATCGTCCACACCATCGATGTCTTCAGAGTCGAAGTCAAGCACGTCGGTCAAATCATCGATAGTGGCAATGAAGTGGGTGGTGGGTGGGCAACGAATTTCCTCATCGCCTGCTTCCCACTCGAGCAGGACATAGTTCAGCCCGGAGTCTCCTGACAAAGAGAGAGACTTTAATGAGTTCAGCATGTCGCCAAAGGGCGAGTGCTGGAAGATATCCGTAGCGGTGAAGTCCATTACCGGAGCCCAACCAGATTCGGCGGGCTCGGGGGCGCGTGGTCTGGAATCTACAGCCGGACACGAGTCCGGGGGTCCGATGACACAGGCTTCCTTGGGGGTGGAGTCTGTATTCGGCTCTACCGCTGATGAGTGTGCGACCTCCGGGACGGGGTCCATCCACCCGTCCTCAGACGTTGCAATCTGCCCCGGATTTAGGTCCGGAGCTCCTACAGGTGCGATATCCCGAGTTCGTCCGACAGCAGGTCTAAGCCATGCTCATCGTGACTGTTCGGCGCTCCTGGCGTAGGCCCGAATCCGTCGAAGATCGAATCTCCATGGATATCGGTCATGTAGTTCAAGTTTCCGAACCTGGCCTGATGGCCAGGGGCGTAGCCGTCGATCTGCTACAGATGGCCAAGCAAATTGGCCCGCAGTGCGAAGCTGCCAGACACAAAGATCTGTCCGGGGAGAAAAGTCTCACCCTGGATCGCGTTGTTGTTGAAGATTGAAGGAGCCATCGAGCCTTGCAGCGATGACACAGAGGAACTCTCAATGAAAGCACCAATGTCGGTGTCAAAACCGGCGGATCTCAGGTAGGGGGTCCCGATCTGTGTGTCTAAGACTAATGGTAACAGGAGGCAAGGGACACGATGTTTTACCAAGGTTCTGGCCCTCTAGATGGAGGTAAAACCCTACTTCCTGCTTGATTGATCTTAATGATATGAGTATTACAAGAGTTGATCTACCACGAGATCGTAGAGGCTAAACCCTAGAAGCTAGCCTATGATGATTATGATTGTCCCTCTATGGACTAATCCCTCTGGTTTATATAGACGCCGGGGGAGGCTAGGGTTTACATAGAGTCCGTTACAAAGAAGGAGATCTAACATCCGGATCGCCAATCTTGTCTTCCACGCAAAGGAGAGTCCCATCCGGACACGGGAAAAAGTCTTGAGTGTTGTATCTTCACGGTCCAACAGTCAGGCCAAAGTATATAGTCCGGCTGTCTGGATACCCCCTAATCCAGGACTCCCTCAGGAGTGCCTCCTACTCTTCACTACAGCTGCAGCGCGCGTCTTCAGCCATCTCTACCTCCAGGATCTGGGATTTAGCTTCGACACAGTGATCCGTCTAGTTGCTGCTGAGTCCCGCCCTACTGCAGCGGAGGCTGCGAAGGGTCACGTGGGCGCGCTGCTGAAGAAGTTCTCCTGCATCCCTAACACCGAGCCTCCAGTAGTGGAGGCCGGCGACGGCGACGATGGCGGCATCGATGTTGACGACGAGCTTCCTGTGGCTGCGGCAAGCGGTGGCGACAAACATGGTGGCGATGGCCCTTCCTCCTAGATTTTACCCCATGACATTTTATCATTCCTCGTGGAGGCGTAAAACTTTGTTTGGAATTTCCTGGTTTGACTTTGTTTCCTTCTTGTTTGCTTTTGTGCTCTGCGTCCGCAGGGCCCAACCCTGCACATACCTCAACCGCTGTTGGGGTGTCTAAATCGCCAGGATGACACCAGGGGGCAAGCGGCTATGTCACTAGTGAGGCCATTGAGTCACGGTGCTCAGGGGTCCTCCTTGACGTGTGAGCAGCCCTCATGAAGGAAACGTGGATGTTGGGGCGTACCCGTTCATACTCTGTGTTGACAGGGCCCAGCCCCGCGCGTACCTCGACCTCCGTTGGGGCGTCCGGATCGCCAGGACGACACCAAGGGGCGAGGAGCTACGTGATTAGCGAGGCCCCTGAGTCGCGGTGCTCATGCGTCCCCCTTGATGTACGAGCAACCCTTGTGAAGGGAACATGGGCGGGAGCAAGGTTAATCCGGAGTCCTTCATACCTTTTCTCGGCAGATTTCGTCTGGGAGGGACGCGAGAAGACCAGGTACCCGGGACCTGGTGAGGTGGCACGCGCCAGGCCTGGCCTGAGTGTAGCCCCCCATGTCCAGCCCCCTCGCACGCACCTCGTAGGGGAAAGCTGCACGAGATGACCGATTCAAGAGCCGAAAGGCTATCCTGAGGTTGGTGCAGCCCATGGGGCGCCCTCAGTATTCTATCCACCAGCCCGAAGCATGGGGCTTCCACTAGGTGTGGGTGTTGGAGATATGCCCTAGAGGCAATCATGTATTATGATATTTCCTATGTGTTTATGAATAAAGATAATCCTTGGACATTATCAATGATGTGTATCAGCAAGTACGTGACTTGTTTGTGGGACTATGCATTGTATGATGACTGTCCTAAAAGGTCCCTAGTCGAAAGGGCTGTGTGGACGCGCAGCCGACTAGACTAGCATATGACACGGTCGATGGCTCGGTCTCACCAGCCATGAAGCATTTGATTCTAACCAGATAATATGGACTTGGAAAGGTCTGGTCGGATTCAACGTAGTCGGATCCGAGTCGAGATAAGGTCTGAGTCGGGCAGACCCAACTATGAGACACAGCGATATGTCATCTGTGAGTCTCTAGTACAACATACGTTCTATGTCCTAAGACCTGAGCTGGCGCATGTACTCAGGATGGTGACAGACTTGCTTTGGGCCGACCAAATGCTACTCCATGAATGGGTAGTTACAAATGTAGGTTTCAGGTTTGTCCAGTCCCATGCTGCGAGACATGGTCGAGCAAGATGGGATTTGCCCCTCCGATCAGGAGAGATATACTCTGGGCCCCTCGTGTGATCCGACCAAGTTTGTGGTCGGCATCACTGGAACGAGAAAGAGGTCGGGCTAGCACAAGGTTGACAGTCTTGCCTTGAGCTCGACAACATATACCGTGAGGCAAAGGGAAAAGAAGTGTGACACGTTGTACAGGTTTGCCTAACTAGCTTCATAGACTGCTTGGTGGTCGGCACGCCTTGCTAGAGGCCGCTACCAACCGTTCAGGTCGGAGGTGATCCGAACTGTGACCAAGCCGACTTGAACCTAAGGGGTCGCGCGCTTAAGGGAAGGAACCTACAAGGTCGGTTCGGAGGACATTGGTCGGATGTGATCCGAGCTGGACTTGGAACATGACCGAGTAGACTTTGGGCTTTAGGATCCATGCGAGGCCCAAGTGTTGAGCCCACGACAAATGCCTATATAAAGGGCGGTGCAACACACTCATGCGGTTGATCACTTTGGCGCTGCGACTAGGGTTTGCATGTGTTGCGAATAGCCACCTCCACTTGCCGCCGACTGTGTGATCAGACCTAACAGTCCGCGGCATGGTGTTCCTCCTGCACGCGTGGATACCGTTATAGGAGGACTCGGAGGAGACCGAGGACGACGACCTGGAGGAACTGTCCCCTCTGTCGTAGAGCAAGCTCCTCCGCAACCTCGAAGACGACAACGACACTGATGAGCCTCCGACCGAGGAATCCTCGCGCTCCACCAGGGTGCTCAGGAGGCCAGGGGCCACCCCGCGGACCACGTGAGCATCAGGCGGGGAGAACCCGAATAAAGGCGTGGCCACGCCCCCTCCGGAAGGCTCGACACATGCCAGTGCGATGGTTGAGACGTCGGCCCCATCCATGCCTGACTCACAGCTGAAGGCCAGGGCAGCCGCAGCTAGGGCAGGCGTGGTTCCACCGGCCCCGACCGCTCGAGGCGATCTCCTCACCCTTCCAAGCGGCGACACTATGTCGGGGCCTATCGAGGAGCACCCCGTCCACTCCCTGGACATGACGAAGGCCACGCCAAAGAAAGGCGGGGGCGCCTCGTCTCTTACCAAGAAGGAGAAGAAAAGTAAGTGGGTCGATCGTGAGGAGTAAGTAACCTACCTTGCCCTTGTGTCAAGCATAGACTGCAATTGTGCTCACAGCATCCCCTTTCTTGATGACTAGGTGTGGTGATGGTGTTGAAGAAGAAGAAGGTGAACGTCGAGCCAAAGGAGCCCCCTGTCCCGAGGGCACCCTCGGCCTCCGGTCGTGGCTGCGGTGGGCACGAACGTGCGCCACGCCAGCCCGGTGCAACCCTCGGGCATCAAACAACGCTGCATCTAGGCGCATGGGCATTCCACCTGCTCAAAGCGCCCCGCCGATGCCGCCCGGGGGACCAACCATCAAGGACGCTGGAGCTAGCGGGGCTACGCCCCTTGCTGTGGATGTTGTGACCCTGGTGCTGGTGCAAGAGGCGCCTACTCGCTCCCCCCTGGCGGAGTCTGCTCCTAAGGATGTGTTGATGTAGCCTCCGGAGGATAGAGCCCCGTGGGCCAGAAAGTTGCGCAGCCGTCCACGCTCGTCATGCCCGAGGGGAGCTTGGAGCCTCTGGCGGCCCAAGTTGATCCTACCAATGTTTCCTCGGTCGCAGAGCCAGCTGCCTTGCCACTGCCGCCCCTCGCCAAGCCCTTGCGCTTGTGAACTGCTGCCCCTTGATCAGGCCCCGGGGCCTAGACGAGGCCTACGTCACGCTTGGCCGGGTCCGGGCCGACCTTCAGGACGCCGACAACTGCCTCATGAGGGAACGCATGGTGCTCATCTCAGGGTGGCTTCAGGCTAACACCGCCATCGAGATGGCCTGGGGCCGTGCCAAAGCCACCGCCGCAGAGAGTAGGAAGGAGGCCGCCGATGCCAAGGCAGCTCGCGGTGTGGCACAGGCTGAGGCAATGTTTGCTGTGAAGCATTGGAACGAGGCAGAGGCTAGCCTGAAGGCCCTTCAGGAGGAGCAGGTCGCGGCCACACAACAGCTCCACCAATGGGAGGAGGACCTCAGGGCCTGCGAGGCAAGGCTCATCAATCGCGACTCCAAGTTGTCCCGGGTGACTGTCGACCAGGCCGCGAAATGCGATCGCCTGGCCAAGCTGAACAAAGAGGTGGACGAAGCCTAGGCGTCCCACGCCTAGCGCGTCTTCAAGGTGACATCCTAGATGGACGCCAGGGAGAAGACCCTTGTCGCCACTGAGAAGAAGGCGGCCGTGGAGCGTGACGCCTTCCCCTCTCTTGAACTCAGGTCTCACGAGGCGTTACATTCCATCTGCAGGGGAGGATTCGAGGAGCCGTTGGCGACCCCTGAGGGTGGGTTTGCAGGGCTCTTCTCCAAGCTTGCCAAAATGCTCAAGGGCGCTGCCACTAAGGTGGACTCCATCTTGGAGGAGGAGTGCCTCCTACTCTTCACTCTAGCTGCGGTGCGCGTCTTCAGCCATCTCTACCTCTAGGATCCGGGCTTTAGCTTCGACACGGTGATCCGTCCAGTTGCTGCTAAGTCCCGCCCCGCTACAGCGGAGGCCGCGAAGGGTCACATGGGCGCGCTACTGAAGAAGTTCTCCTGCATCCCTGACACCGAGCCTCCAGCAGTGGAGGCCGGTGACGGTGACGATGGCAGCAGCGATGTTGACGACGAGCTTCCTGTGATCGAGGCAAGCGGTGGCGACAAACATGGTGGCGATGGCCCATCCTCCTAGATTTTACCCCACGACATTTTATCATGCCTCATGGAGGCGTAAAACTTTGTTTGGAATTGCCTGGTTTGACTTAGTTTCCTTCTTGTTTGCTTTTGTGCTCTGCGTCCGCATGGCCCAACCCTGCACATACCTCAACCGCTGTTGGGGTGTCTGGATCGCCAGGACGACACCAGGGGGCGAGCGGCTATGTGACTAGTGAGGGCCCTGAGTCGCGGTGCTCAGGGGTCCCCCATGACGTGCGAGCAGCCCTCATGAAGGAAACGTGGATGCTGGGGCGTACCCGTTCATACTCTGCGTTGACAGGGCCCAGCCCTGCGTGTACCTCGACCTCCGTTGGGGCGTCCGGATCGCCAGGACGACACCAAGGGGCGAGGATCTACGTGACTAGCGAGGCCCCTGAGTCGCGGTGCTCACGGGTCCCCCTTGACGTATGAGCAACCCTTGTGAATGGAACATGGGCGGGAGCAAGGTTAATTCGGAGTCCTTCATACCTTTCCTTGGCAGCTTTCGTCTGGGAGGGACACAAGAAGACTACGTACTAGGGACCCGATGAGGTGGCACGCGCCAGGCCTGGCCTGAGTGTAGCCCCCGTGTCCAGCCCTCTCACACGTACCTCGCAGGGGAAAGCTGCATGACATGACCCATTCAAGAGCCGAAAGGCTATCCTGAGGTTGGTGCAGCCCATGGGGCGCCCTCAGTTTTCTATCTACTAGCGCGGACCATGGGGCTTCCACTAGGTGTGGGTGTTGGATATGCCCTAGAGGCAATCATGTATGATGATATTTCTTATGTGTTTATGAATAAAGATGGTCCTTGGACATTATCAATGATGTGTATCAGCAAGTACGTGACTTGTTTGTGGGACTATGCATTGTATGATGACTGTCCTAAAAGGTCCCTAGTCGAAAGGGCTGTGTGGATGCGCAGCCGACTAGACTAGCATATGACACAGTCGATGGCTCGGTCTCACTAGCCATGAAGCATTGGATGCTAACCGGATAATATGGACTTGCAAAGGTCTGGTCGGATTCGATGTAGTCGGATCCGAGTCAAGATAAGGTCTGAGTCGCGCAGACCCAACTATGAGACACAGCGATATGTCATCTGTGAGTCTCTAGTACAACATACGTTCTATGTCCTAAGACCTGAGCTGGCGCATGTGCTCAGGATGGTGACAGACTTGCTTTGGGACGACCAAATGCTACTCCGTGATTGGGTAGTTACAAAGGTAGGTTTCGGGTTTGTCCAGTCCCATGCCGCGACACATGGTCGAGCAAGATGGGATTTGCCCCTCCGATCAGGAGAGATATACTCTGGGCCCCTCGTGTGATCCGACCAGGATAAGCATGGCCATGCGACAAGGATTATGAGATAATCCAGTTTGTGGTCGGCATCACTGGAACGAGAAAGAGGTCGGGCTAGCACAAGGTTGACAGTCTCGCCTTGAGCCCGACAAATATATCATGAGGCAAAGGGAAAAGAAGTGTGACACGTTGTACAGGTTTGCCTAACCAGCTTCATAGACTGCTTGGTGGTCGGCACGCCTTGCTAGAGGCCGCTACCAACCGTGAAGATCGGAGGTGATCCGAACTATGACCAAGCCAACTTGAACCTAAGGGGTCATGCGCTTAAGGGAAGGAACCTACAAGGTCGGTTCGGAGGACATTGGTCGGATGTGATCCGAGCTGGACTTGGAACGCGACTGAGTAGACTTTGGGATTTAGGATCCGTGTGAGGCCCAAGTGTTGAGCCCACGACAGATGCCTATATAAAGTGCGGTGCAATACACTCATGCGGTTGATCACTTTGGCGCTGCGACTAGGGTTTGCATGTGTTGTGAATAGCCACCTCCACTTGCCGCCGACTGTGTGATCGGACCTAGCAGTCTGCCGCACGGTGTTCCTCCTACACGCGCGAATACCTTTAGAGGCGGTGCACTTGTGCTGCTCCGGAGAACCTGTTCGAGGGATCCGATCGGCTACGTGGGAGACCGACAAGGAGGAGGCGACTCCAGGAACACAAGAAGACTCCGGGAACGCGCTGCCTCAACTCTACTTCCGCTGCACGGCACTGCGCGTCTACTGGTAACTGTCGGTGGGAAACGACACCTATGGGATCACAAGAATCCCTACTATGGTTGCGGGGCACTGGGTTGTGAGGAGAGCAGGATCAGTAGTCAGTACGAGCTCGCGGGTCGTTTACCCAGGTTCGGGCCGCAGGGATGCGTAACACCCTAGTCCTGCTTTGATGTGTGTATTTGTGTTCTTGGGGTTATTGAACTAGCAACAATGGGCGTAACTTGTCCAAAAGTCTGAATCCTTCTCCTGGATGCCTCGGGCCTCCTTTTATAGGCAAGGGGATCGCCACAGTGGCACACGGGAGGTGGCATCGGGGTACTGTGATTGAGCCTATCCCTTGCTATTATGGGACAAAGTGCATTTAATGTGCCCCTGACATGTCCCCTCCACTTTAGGGCTGCTTTGCCTTGCCTCGACACGCGCCTGGGCCAGCGAGGCGGTCAGCGCCATGTAGGCTGGCAAGCTGCTGAGGTGGCACGGTGGTAGGGCCTTCACAAAGATTTGCATGCCACCACGTAGGCATGCGCTGAGTTGGCTGAGAAGCCTTGTGCCAACACGCAGGTGCCTGCCTAGCTGGTGGGCTGGCAGCTGCATGGGAGCGGTGGCAGAAGCTTGGCGGGTGCGGGCCTGGCTGTGGCCTCACGGACGTCCCTGACAAGGGCCTTGCCGGGGCCCCGGCAAGGGTCTTGCCGCGGCGTTGCGGTCGTCCCCAGCAAGGGTCTTGCCGGGGGTCTTGTGGGTTTCCTCGGCAAGGATCTCGCCGAGGTTTGTCGTCTTCTATTCTTATGACTTGAAGTGTTCTTGTCTTCACAAAGATCTACATGCGACCATGGAGGCGCCTCCCGAGCCCATGTCCCAACGTGGTTGGTGACGCTGGAGAAACTGGGGCCCAAGGGTGGCGCACCCTGCTGGCGTCAGGTAGGCTGCTCTGGCAATGGCCTTGCCGGGGCCGTGGGGGCTGCCCCGGCAAGGACCTTGCGGGGGAAACCACTTCGCCTTCTTGCTCTTTATGCTTCTGTCTTGGCGTTGCTTTGATTTTGTGTTTCCGCCCTGCCTAAGAATGGTCGTGGGCGCGGCTCTAACTGCCGGTGCACAAATAAGTGGTACAAAGGAGCGCCCCTACTTTAGTACACCGACAGTAACAATCTGTGATCCATTCCCGTACCATGTTCCTGTTGTTCTGCGTGTAGGAAAATTTTAATTTGCAGTCGACACACCCTACCGTAGAACCCAACAGTGGGCATAGCCGCTCCTTGGCCGTGCCGTTCACCAGCGCAGAGCATGGGGCTTCCACTTGAGCATGGGCATAGTCGCTCCTCGGTCGTGTTGTCCGCCAGCACAGAGCATGGGGATTCCACTGGGGCGTGGGAAGGGAGCTCTATGTTAGAGTCTCCGGGCGTGTACAGCCCAATTTCGTTCATATGCGTGACTGGTACATCAGAAATGGAGGAGGTGTATCTGGGCACCCGTGAGCCGGCGCGAGACTCACGGGGCCCTACCTCAAGGTGGGTTGCGCCTGAATTTTCTGGCGCGGGGCACGTTTACCATAACCTGTGTGATGGGGGAGTAACCCACGCCGAATGGATCTCCGGAGGCCATCACATGAGAAGGCCAAACACCAAGGACCTGATACGTCCATTTTGCATCATGTTTACCTACTGTTATTTATGTTGTTTTATTGCATAATAATGCTTTTTGCAGTAATTCTAATACCTTTTATCTCATAATATGCAAGGTTCACACAAAGAGGGAGAATTCTGGCAGCTGGAAATCTGGATCTGAAAAAGCTACGTTAGGCTACCTATTCTGCACAACTCCAAATGAGTTGAAACTTCACGAGGAATTTTTATGGAATAAATATGAAATACTGAAGCAAATAACTATCGGAGGGGGGACAACCCGGTGAGCACAAGACACTAGGGCGCCAGGGCCCCCAGGCGCACCCTGGTGTGTGTGCTCAGCCCAGCCCACCTCCGGTGCCCCTCTTCTTGTATTTGAGTCATTTTGACCTAGAAAAAATAAGGGAGGACTTTTGGGACGAAGCGCCGCCATCTCGAGGCGGAACTTGGGCAGGAGCACTTTTGCCCTCCGGTGGAGCGATTCCGCCGGGGAACTTCCCTCCTGGAGGAGGAAATCATCGTCATCATCATTACCAACAACTCTCCCATCTTGGGGAGGGAAATCTCCATCAACATCTTCAACAACACCATCTCCTCTCAAATCCTAGTTCATCTCTTGTGTTCAATCTTTGTACTCGAACGATAGATTGGTGCTTGTGGGTGACTAGTAGTGTTGATTACATCTTGTAGTTGATTAATATATGGTTTATTTGGTGGAAGATTATATGTTTAGATCCATTATGCTATTTAATACCCCTCTGATCTTTAGCATGAATATCATTTGTGAGTAGTCACTTTCGTTCTTGAGGTCACGGGAGAAATCTTGTTGCAAGTAATCATGTGAATTTTATATGTGTCCGATATTTTGATAGTATGTATGTTGTGATTCCCTTAGTGGTGTCATGTGAGCGTCGACTACATGACACTTCACCATACTCGGGCCTAAGGGAATGCATTGTGGAGTAGTTATTAGATAATGGGTTGCGTGAGTGACAGAAGCTTAAACCCTAGTTTATGCGCTATTCCGTAAGGGGCTGATTCGGATCCAAAAGTTTAATGCTATGGTTAGAATTTATTCTTAATACATTTCTCGTAGTTGCGGATGCTTGAGAGGGGTTTAATCATAAGTAGAAGGTTTATTCAAGTAAGAACAACATCTAAGAACCGGTCCACCCACATATCAAATTATCAAAGTAGCGAACACAAATCAAACCTACATGATGAAAGTGACTAGATGAAATTCCCGTGTACCCTCAGGAACACTTTGCTTATCATAAGAGACCGTTTTGGCCTGTCCTTTGCCTCAAAAGGAATGGGATGCCTTTCTGCACTTCTTTTACCGTTACCGTTACTTGCTCGTTACAAATTATCTTGCTATCAAACTACTCATTACTTATAATTTCAGTGCTTGCAGACATTACCTTGCTAAAAACCGCTTGTCATTTCCTTCTGCTCCTCATTGGGTTCGACACTCTTACTTATCAAAAGGACTAAGATTGATCCCCTGTACTTGTGGGTCATCAAGGCTCTTTTCTGGCGCCATTGCCGGGGAGTGAAGTGCTCTTGGTAAGTGGAAATCAGTAAGGAAAAATTATTACTATGTGCTGAAATTTATTGTCACTTGCTACGATGGAGAACAATCCTTTGAGGGGTTTGTTCGGGGTATCTTCAAATTGACCGGAACGACAATTAGTTACCCCTCAACCTAGTGCAACTACTGAAAATATTGAATATGAAATTCCTTTGGGTATGATAGAACAACTGCTAGCTAATCCTTATGCAGGAGATGGAACCGAACATCCTGATATGAACTTAATATATGTGGATGAGATTTGTGGATTGTTTAAGCTTGCAGGTCTACCCGGAGATGAAGCTAAGAAGAAGGTTTTCCCTTTATCTTTGAAGGGAAAAGCATTGGCATGGTATAGGCTATTCAATGATATTGGATCTTATAATTGGAATCGATTGAAATTGGAATTTCACGAAAAAATTTATTCTATGCATCTAGTTCATCGTGATCAAAATTATATATATAGTTTTTTTCCTCGTGAAGGAGAAAGTATCGCTCTAGCTTGGGGGGGGGGGCTTAAGTCAATATTATATTCATGCCCCAATCATGAGATCTCAAGAGAAATTATTATTCAGAATTTTTATGCTCGGCTTTCTGATAATGATCGACCCATGCTCGATACTTCTTGTACTGGTTCCTTTATGAAGAATACTATTGAATTCCAGTGGGATATTTTAGAAAGAATTAAACGCAACTCTGAAGATTGGGAACTCGACGAAGGTAAAGAGTCGGGTATTAAGCTTGAGTTTGATTTTGTTAAATCTTTTATGAATACGATGCTTTTTAAAAGTTTAGCACTAAATATGGACTTGACTCTGAGATAGTAGCTTCCTTTTGTGAGTCTTTTGCTACTCATGTTGATCTCCCTAAGGAGAAGTGGTTCAAATATTACCCACCTATTAAAGAAGAAACTAAAGGACTAGTAGTTGCTACAGAAGAAACTATCATTTACAATCTTGATCCAGTTGTTCCTACTACTTATATTGAAAAACCACCTTTCCCTGTTAGGATGAAGGGACATGCTAAAGTTTCAACTGTGGTCAATAAAAGTTATACTAGAACACCTAAACGAGCTGAACAAATCAAGGTAGAACCTAGTGTTGCTATGGTTAAAGATCTCTTGGTTGATAATATTGATGGGCATGTTATTTGCTTCGTTGGTGAAGCTGCTAGAATTGCCAAACCCGATGGGAAAGATACACATAGACCCATTATTGGCATGCTTGTTGTCTCCGTTAAAATAGGACATCACTGTTATCATGGTTTATGTGACATAGGTGCTAGCTTGAGTGCTATTCCTTTTACTTTATATCAAGAAATTATGAATGACATAGCACCCGCTGAGATAGAAGACATAGATGTTACTATTAAACTTGCTAATAGAGACACCATCACACCACTTGGGATTCTTAGAGATGATGAAGTCTTGTGTGGGAAAATAAAATACCCTACTGATTTTCTTGTTCTTGGTTCCCCATAGGATAACTTTTGTCCCATTATCTTTGGTAGACCTTTCTTGAACACCGTTAATGCTAAAATAGATTGCAAGAAACAAACAATCGGTGTTAGTTTTGGTGATGAGTCTCATGAGTTTAATTTTCCCAAGTTTAGTAGAATGCATCATAAGAAATAATTACCTACTAAGGATGAAATAATTGGTCTTGCTTATATTGATGTGCCTCCTATTGATCATTTAGAACAATATCTGCTAGACCATGAAAATGATTTGCATATGCATGAAAGAAATGAAATAGATAGAATCTTGTCTGAACAACAACCTCTTCTTAAACACAATTTTCCAATTGAAACTCTAGGAGGTCCTCCTCCACATCAAGGTGATCCTGTGTTTGAATTAAAACAATTGCCAGACACTTTCAAATATGCCTATCTTGATTAGAAGAAGATATATCCTGTTATTATTATTGCTAACCTTTCAAAACATGAAGAAGAAAGATTATTGAAAGTTCTAAGGAAGCACCGAGCTGCTATTGGGTCTACTCTTGATGATATTAAGGGCATTAGTCCCACTCTATGTCAGCACAAGATTAATATGGAATCTGATGCTAAACCCGTTGTTGATAACCAACACCGGTTGAATCCGAAGATGAAAGAAGTGGTTAGAACGGAAATATTAAAACTTCTGAAAGTAGGTATAATCTATCATATAGATGATAGTAGATGGGTAAGTCATGTCCATTGTGTCCCTAAGAAAGGAGGTATTACTTTTTTTCCTAATGATAAGAACGAACTTATTCCACAAAGAATTGTTACAACCTATGGAATGGTAATTGATTTTAGAAAATTAAACAAAGCAACTAGAAAAGATCATTACCCTCCGCCTTTTATTGATCAAATGCTAGAAACATTATCTAAGCACACTCATTTTTGCTTCCTTGATGGATAATCTGGTTTTTCGCAAATACCTGTTTCTCGGCCTGATCAAGAAAATACCACTTTTACTTGCCCTTTTGGAACTTATGCATATAGACTTATGCCTTTTGGTCTATGCAATGCACCTGCTACCTTTCAAAGATGTATGACTGCAATATTCTCTGACTTTTGTGAAAATATTGTTGAGGTTTTCATGGATGACTTTTCTGTTTATGGGAAGTATTTTGATGATTGTTTAAGCAATCTTGATTGAGTTTTGCAGAGATGTGGGAAAACGAATCTTGTCTTGAATTGGGAGAAGTGCCACTTTATGGTTAACAAAGGTATTGTTTTGGGCCATAAAATTTCTGAAAGAGGTATTGAGGTGGACAAAGCTAAGGTCGATGCAATTGAGAAAATGCATGTCCTAAAGATATCAAAGGTATTCATAGTTTCCTTCGTCATGCTGGTTTCTATAGGATATTTATCAAAGACTTTTCTAAAATTTCTAGGCCTCTTACAAATCTTTTGCAAAAGGATGTTCCGTTTTTTATGACGATTGTTTGGAAGCCTTCAAAACTCTCAAGAAAGCCTTAATTTCTGCACCTATTGTTCAACCACCTGATCGGAACTTGCCTTTTGAAATTATGTGTGATGCTAGTGATTATGCTCTTGGTGCTGTGTCGGTGGGAACGACACCTATGAGATCACCAGAATCCCTACTGTGGTCGGCGGGCGCGGGGTTGTGAGAAGAGCGGATCTAAGAGCCAACACAAAGGTCGTTTACCCAGGTTCGGGCCGTGGGGATCGCGTAATACCCTAGTCCTGCTTTGGTGTGTATAAGAATGTTCTTGAGCTAGCTACGGTGCGTCACTTGTTCAAAAAGCCAAATCCCCCTCCAGTACGCCTCAGGCCTCCTTTTATAGTCGAAGGAGGCTCCACAGTGGCACACAGGAGGTGGAAAGGGTACAGTAGCTATGCTTATCGCCTGTCATTACGGGACAAGACGCATGAAATGTGCCCCTGAGTTGTCCCCTCGCTTTGTCGCCGCCTAGCCTTGCCTCGACACGCGTCCAGGCCAGCAAGGCGGGCAGCACCATGTAGGCAGGTAGGCTGCTGAGCTAGCGCGGTGGCAACATCTTCACGAAGATCTACATGCCTTCACGCATGTGCTTGCTGAGCTGGTCTCGGGGCCGCACATTGCAACGCAGGTGCCCGCCTGGCTGGCTGGGCTGGCTGCTGCATGGGAACGGCGGTGGAGCCTTGGCGGGAGCGGGCCTGGCCGCGGCTCCGCTGATGTCCTCGGCAAGGGCCTTGCTAGGACCCCGGCAAGGGTCTTGCCGTGGCATTGTGGTCGTCTCTGGCAAGGATCTTGCCGGAGGCCTCGTGGGGTTCCTTGGCAGGGATCATGCCGAGGATTGTCGTCTCCTAGTCTTCATCTAATTCTTCATGCTTACGATCTTCACAAAGATCTGCATGCCACCATGGAGGCGCCTCCCGAGCCTTGGTTCCAATGTGGTTGATGGTGTTGGAAACCTCGGGCTCAAGGGTGGCGCGCTCCGCTGGTGCTCGGCAAGTGACACCGGCAAGGGTCTTGCCAGGGGAGTCCACCTCGCCCTCTTGCTCTTCGTGTCTCTGTCTTGGCGTTGCTTTGATCATCTCATGGCTTCGGCTTCCTTCCTTTGCCTGCTAAGTGTGGCCGCAGGCACGGCTCTGACTGCCCGTGCATAGGTAAAGGGATGCAAAATAGAGCCCGTACTTCTGTACACCGACAGGAGCGCCCGAGCCTGGGCCACACATAAGTGCTATGCGTTGTTGGGATAGGCCCAGAACGGTGCACGGGCAGGCGGGGCTGATTTTTACCACAGTAACTCCTTCGTCCGCTGCGCTTCCCCATGACTTGGCGTTGAATGCGTGATGTGGGGATCGTGTATGGGGTGACCGAAGAATTCTTGCATCATCTTGCGGTGAACAGTAAAGAGGCGGCTTGTGTGTCCCTTTAAGACCGCAGGGCCGCTGCTTGTTTACTTTCTTTGCCTTGGAATCGTCGTCCACATTTCCCACTACACCCGCCCCTTGCACCACGTACGCCGCATGCATGGTGCAGGGCGGGTGATAGGCGAGTGGAATATGGGAAGACGCGCGTGTGGGTCGATACCCATGCGCCTTCAATTGGGCGAGGAGGGCGGTCGACGGCCTCGCCTGCTGCCATCTTGATGATCTGGATTGGTTGAGAGAGGCGGTCGAGCCCCGATCCTGCCCCTTTATAAGGACGGGAGGGGGAGGGACGACACCCCTCAATCTTTCGCCATCCGCCTCCTCCCATCTTGGCTTCCTCCTTCCTTCCGCTATGGCGAGAGGGTGCGCTAATGCTTCGACGGTGGCGGCGAGGGTCTCCGCTCGACAACACACCCCTCCTCCCCAAGAGTCCGTGGTGGCGGAGCCGGCCATGAGGGGAAGGGGGAGGGGTGAGGCCGAGGTTGCCGTGGCGCTCAGGGAAGAGGAGGACGGGGTGGCGTACCAGCCTCGCCTCCGCCGGCGGTCCCTCCCCCAATGGAGGGCCACGTCGGGGACCAGCCTCATGAATTCTTCATCAGGCTGCGCCGGCCGACGCGTTGTCATCTTCGTCTCCCTACTCCATTTGCTTGGGAGATGGAGCTCGACCCGCCACAGGCTCTGAGACTGCATATGAGGGGATGCGGGAATAGCGGCACATGGGCTGACGTTGATTTCCCAGCCCCTCATGTCATGTATCTCCATCGCGGATGGAAGACCTTCGCTCGCATCCACAGTCTGACGGCGGGGCTCGTCTTCTATTTCAAACTAATGGAGAATGTCCTGCTCTCCGTCAAGGTCTTTGGAGACTTCAGGACTCTCCTAAAGTGCTGCGTGGAGAGCTCCTCTGATGATGAAGACTCTTCCCCGAGCGAGAGTGATGAGGAGGACAGCGACAGCAACGGCGAGGGTAGCAGGCGGGAGGATGACGGGTCCGACTAGGCGTCGGACCCGCCATCCCCGGGCGGTGCCAGCAGCAACAGCATCTGCATCGGGCCCCTTCTCCCTGTGGGGCTGGCTCCTTGAACTTCTTGGGGTCGCCTCCTTGGGTGGCTGGCGTGGGAAGGCCGGAGAAGGCAAAGAAGGCGGGTGGCGGGCCGTCAAGTCGGAGTACGATGGCACCGTCGCCTTCATAGCGTATTGGCGGACCGTTGCCTCATCTTACAGCTCTTCTCCCGACACCATCATCACCAGTCCTCTCCTAGGCGGCCACCGACATGTTCTCTTGGTGCCTTCTGCTGCTCATACCTCGCCTAGGCGCTCCTTTTGCCCTCTCGCCTTCTTGTTCCATTTCCCGAGGAGAGGGACAAGAAAGGGATTACGAGCACCTTATATCTTTTTAGCTTGTAAGCCCATGGACCTTAATTAAATTTAAAACTTGTAATCCCCTTGCTCATGTTTACGTTTCGTACGAACTGTACCTGCATGGAACGTATTAATGAAAAAGGGTGCTTGCTGGGTTCTTTGTGTGTGAGCGAAGCCCATACCAAGGAACGAATCCTTGTTATTTTTAATATAAACATTATCACCCGGCAATAGGCCTTGCCGCTCCCTTACTTCATTCAACCATACTCACGCTTTTCCGCGGACACAGGGGAAAAGTAGGGTTAGGCCCTATGCTTGCTTCCTTGTCACCGCAGCTACAACCAGATTCCAACCCAAGGGGATAGTTTCTTGGGTACGGGAAAAGGGGAGCACGGTAACCTAGGAACAAAACGAGGTTACATATGTCCCAATTCCATATGGAAACACAAAACAGGGGAAGAAGGACTTATCTGAATCTGCAGCCCCCCGACAACCTTGGCTTGACATGGGTGGACCCTTGTGTCTTCAGCCCCCGGCAATCTTGGCTTGCCGGGGCCAGAGCGCCGGCTCGTTCTCTTTCTTCCATATAGCTCAGCAGAAATGCCCATGTACCCTGCGAACCAAAGAGGATGGAAAGGAACAGAGAGATGCAGACTCGACCTCTATGCTAGGGGTTAGTCGCCGCTAAGCACTATCAACCCTAACCGAGGGAGAGACTCAACCTAGCATGCATGCTATAACTTAGGGTGCCAGCGCTTCGTTTATTTATGCTCAGGGTCTGTGCCTGCCTTTGTACAGAGGGTTACATGCCTTGCCAACAAGGCTTGTACAAAAGGTGGCTTGCCGGGGGGCCCGACAACCGCGCCTCATGGGTAAAACTTGCGAAGATGCTCAATGTTCTAGGAGTTGCTCACTGGAATGACATCTTTGGTCTCCAGGCAGACTGCACCGGTCCTGGTGACTCATATTACCCGATAAGGGGCTTCCCACTTCGGGTCAACCTATTGGAATTCTTGGTCGATTGAACGCGCCGAAGAACAAGGTCGCCTTCCTCAAAGCTTCGGGCATGAACCTTGCGGCTATGGTAGCGGCACAAGGCTTGCTGGTAGCGTGCTGCTCTCACAGCCGCCCGAAGACAATCTTCCTCGAGGAGCGTCACGTCATCTTGCCGCAATCGCTCTTGATCAATCTCATCATAAGAGAGCACTCGAGGTGACCCATATACGAGTTCCGTGGGGAGAACTGCTTCTGCCCCATATACCAGGGAAAAGGGCGTCTGGCCGGTGGCTCGATTTGGCATCGTTCGGATTGACCAAAGAACCGCCAGCAACTCATCTATCCATCGCCTTCCGCTCTTGTGCAGCCCATCAAAAGTCTTTGTCCTCAGGCCTCGCAGTACTTCAACATTTGCCCTTTCGGCTTGGCCATTGCTCCGTGGGTGTGCCATGGAAGCGAAACAGACCTTGCTGCCTAGGTCCTCAATGTATTGCATGAAGGTGTGGCTTGTGAACTACGCGTCGTTGTCGGTTATGACCCTATTTGGGACACCGAAACAACAGACTAGCCCCTTGAAGAATTTGACGGCTGACTGTGTTGCCACCTTCCTCACTGCTTCCACCTCTGGCCACTTTGTGAACTTGTTGATTGCAACGTACAAGTACTCAAAGGCCCCCATAGCGCATGGGAAGGGGCCCAGTATCTCGAGGCCCCAAACTGAGAATGGCCAGGAGAGAGGGATTGTTTGAAGGGCTTGAGCTGGCTGATGAAGCTTCTTTGAATGGAATTGGCACGCTTCACACGTGGTTACTAGTGTCGTCGCATCCTGGAGGGCAGTGGGCCAAAAGAAACCTTGCTGGAAAGCCTTGCCAGCAAGGGCCCTCGACCCTATGTGGGAGCCACATATGCCTCCATGTATCTCCGCCAAAAGCTCCAGTCCTTCCTCCCAGGGGATGCACTTCAATTTCACTCTGTTTGGTCTTTTTCTGTATAGAACGTTGTCAATGAACCGGTACAGGGCAGACCGACAGGCTACTTTCTCCTCTTCTTCCTGCTCCTCAGGAAGCTCCCCTGTTTGGAGGAATCAGATGGTATGTTGTGCCCATGCCGGATCCTGGGGCTCGACAGCAAGGACTAAGGGCATCTCCTCTGCCGTGGGAATGGATGTCTCTTCGGCCAGGGCTTGACGCCCTGCCAGAGTCGGTCGCCCCATGGCAGGCTCAGCGTCCACGGCAACATCTTCGCCAGCGGCTCCAGGGAGCTCGATGGGAAAGTACTTGTCAGGACCTGATTTCCTCCGCTTGTTTTGCTCTGTTGATGGTTCAATGGATGGTTGAGTTAAAAGAAGCACAAAAGTACCTGGTTCCACAGGTAGTTTGAGGGTAGCGCGCTTCGACATGTAGTCGGCGATGTCGTTCTCCACTCGAGGGACATGCTCCCCCAGTATACCGTCAAACCGCTCCTCCAGCTTCGTCACCTCATCCACGTAGGCTTCCATCAACGGGCTTTGATAATCCTTGTTGACCTGCCTGACGACAAGCTGTGAATCACCCCTGACGATGAGCTTCTTGACCCCGAGGTCTGCCGCGATCCTGAGACCGGCAAGCAATACCTCATATTCAGCAGTGTTGTTCATCGACATCTCACTGGGAAAGTGCATGTGGATCACGTACTTGAGGTGCTCTCCGGTGGGTGCGACGAGCAGCACACCAGCATTGGTGCCTTGTAGAGAGAAAGCCCTGTCAAAGTACATAACCCAATTGCGACTTGTTTCCTTGCCGGGGAGAGTGGTCTCCTGGATCTCTTCGTCGGGCGTCGAGGTCCACTCTGGAATGAACTCCGCCATGACTCGGCTCTGGATCGTTGAAGTACTTTCGAACTTCAAACCAAAGCTCGACAGCTCCAAGGCCCATTCCACAATCCTTCCCGTTGCATCTGGGTTATGCAGTATCCGTTGCAACGGGAGGCGGGTGACGATGGTGTCTCGTGTGCCTGGAAGTAATGACACAGCTTCCTCGAGGCCATAAGGAGGCTGAAGAGCAATTTATGCACACCGGAGTACCATGACCTAGCCCCCTGCAAGAGGGAGCTGACGAAGTAAACTGGGTGATGCATCATCTTCTTCTTCTGCACCACTTCGCCTGGTTGCGGAGGCCCTGTCTCACCGGCGTCAGACTCTGCCGGGGGCTTTGCCTTGCCGGGACTAGGCCTTGCCAGAGGGAGCCCTGACTCACTATCCGCCAGTCCTGACGTCGCCACTGCCCCTTCATCAACCTCCCTCTATGCCACTAGTGCGGCACTGACCACTTGATTCATTGCCGTTAGATACAGCAGCAGTGGCTCTTGTGGTCTTGGAGCAACTAGAATCGGTGTGGAGGAGAGGTACTTCTTCAAGTCTTGTAGCGATGCTTCGTCCTCTGGGGTCCACTCCATTAGGCCCACCTTTTTCAAGATTTTGAAAAAGGGAAGGGCACGCTCAGCAGACTTCGAGATGAATCTGCTCATGGCGGCAATGCAGCCAGTGAGCCGACGCACATCCTTAATCCGCCTAGGTGCCTCAATCTGCTCAATGGCCTTGATCTTGTCTGGGTTCGCCTCGATCCCACGTTGTGACACAAAGAACCCAAGAAGCTTGCCGGACGAGATGCCGAAGACACATTTCTCAGGGTTTAGCTTGAGGTTGATCTTGTGCAAATTTGCAAATCTCTCTTCCAAATCTTGCACAAGTGTTGCCCTGTCCTTGGTTTTGACCACTATGTCATCCATATAAGCTTCTATATTTCTATGTAGCTGGGGCTCAAAACCAATTTGGACCGCTCTTGTAAAGGTCAAGCCAGCACTCTTCAAACCGAAAGGCATTCGTAAAAAGCAATACGTACCACATGGGGTGATGAATGTTGTATTCTCCTCATCTTCTCTCGTCATGAAAATCTGATGATATCTTGAGTAGGCATCGAGGAATGATAGCAGGTCTCACTCAGTCGTGGAGTCAACAATTTGGTCAATGTGTGGCAACGGGAAAGGGTCTTTTGGACAGGATTTATTGATATTTCTGTAATCGATACACAGCCTCCACTTCCCGTTCGCCTTGCGCACCACCACCGGATTGGCCAACCACGTCGGGTGGAGTACTCCTCTCACCAAGCCTGCTGCTTCTAGCTTTCTGATTTCTTCTGTGATAAACTCTTGTCT
The DNA here is from genome assembly GCF_018294505.1 of Triticum aestivum. NCBI lineage: Eukaryota > Viridiplantae > Streptophyta > Magnoliopsida > Poales > Poaceae > Triticum > Triticum aestivum. Next base: position 180,024,458 of record NC_057804.1, read on the forward strand.
TTCCAAAGCTTGCTTCCTGACATTCTGCTTGACGGGCCGCGCATGAGGACAGACAGCAAGATGGTGCTCAATCACCTCCCTGGGAATGTCGGGGATGTTGGACGCTTGCCATGCAAACACGTCGACATTCGCCCGCGGGAAGGTGACGAGCTCGCCTTCCTATTTGCTATCGAGGGTGGAGCTTATGGTGAAATCTCCTCCCGTGTCGTCCTCCTTGACAGACACCTTCTTGGCCTTTGGTGGTGTAGCTTTGGATCTCTTGCTCTTGCCGGTGGAGATCTCTAGCACATCCTCGAGGGGGCACAACACTCCGAAGAGGTGCGCTTGCTAGAGTGGGTGCAAGAGGTCTCGCCGGTCTTCTTCCCTCCCGGGGCTTCAGCGGTAGGAGCAAGTGCCTTGGCGGTAGTCGTTGCAACTGCTTCTCGGTAGAGTTGGTCAGCGCAGATCAGCGCATCCTTCTTGTCGGTGGGGACGGTGATGATGTCCATAGGCCCAGGCATCTTCAGCGTGTTGTAGGCGTAATGTGACGCCGCCATGAACTTGGCTAGCGCCGGGCGGCCGAGAATCCCGTTGCAAGGAAAGGGGATCTCGGCTACATAGAAGACAATCCTCTCCGTCATGTAGTTCAACTCACCTCCAAAAGTCATGGGCAACGTGACCTTGCCCTTCGGCTGGCTTGTTCCCGGGTTGACCCCTTGAAACGTGCTCGTCTCTTCGAGGTCTCCATCAGGAAACTGCAGCTTTTTTATCACAACAGGCAAAATCAAGTTCAGGCCGGCCCCACCATCAACTAGCATCTTCGTCACCTTGAGGTTGCAGATCGTTGGTGAAACCAACAACGGCAAACACCCGACCGCAGTCGTGCGATCAGAGTGGTCCTCAGTGTCAAAGATGATAGGCATGCTGGACCACTTCAGTGGCCTCCGTGCGTCGAGTGATGGCTCCACCACTATGATCTCACGCGTCCACTACTTGAGCTGGCGGTGAGAGGTGTGCAGCAAGGCGCCACCGTCGATGCACATGGCCTCTGTAGCTTTCTAAAACTCATGGTCGCCGGACTCGTCGTCCTCGTCATGATCCTTGTCTTCCTGCTTCTTGTCGTGGCCCCGAGCGGGCCTCTCTTGCTGGTTATCCTTGCCGCGGCGGCCTCCTTTTCCTCCACACTTCTTGTCGGATCCATCGGCACCATCCTAGCCTTTCTCCTTGTCCCGCCTCTCATACTCAGCTTTTTGCTTCTCAGCAAGCAGCTCAACTTGTCAGCAGTTTTGGAGGTCGTGACCCTTGGTGCGGTGGATCTTGCAATACTGCTTGTCGAAGCTTCCTGGCTTGTCGGCAGCTGCCAAGGCCCGGCAAGCGGCATACCCGGCAAGTTCTTTGTCGGGGTCGCTAGCCTTGGACTTCTTGGTGGTGCCGGTGTCGTCGGATCCCTCGACGGCAAGCACAGTCTTGCCCTTGCGCTTCCTGTTACGGCGCCGGCCCTTCTTCGTCGGGGCGGCGGTGTCGTCCTCTGTGGAGTCGGTTTCCGCACCGGCATCCTCGTCGGGGTACTTCCTCCCCTCTTCAACTCGAGCGCACGTATCGGCCAGAACATAAAGTTCGGCCACATCTTTGACCTTGTTCATCGCCAGCTCTTCACGCATCTTGCAGTTACGCACATTCTGATGGAATGCGCTGATCACGGCGGCGGGGTGAACGTCTGGGATGTTGTACTGCACCCGGCTGAACCTCTGGATGTACTTGCGCATGTTTTCACCTTCCTTCTGGGGGATGATATGCAAATCGCTTGCCTGGCCATGAGCTTAATGGCCTCCAGTGAAGGCGCCAACAAACTCATGACACCGATCTGACCAAGAGGAAATGGAATCCACCCGCAAGTGCATCAACCATGACATGACATTGGGCTTGAGTGCCAACGGGAAGTAATTGGCAAGCACCTTGTCATCGCGGGCTCCAGCAGCTTGCATCGCAATGGTGTAGATGCTGAGGAACTCCGACGGGTGAGTCTTGCCGTTGTACTTCTCGCCAACGTCGGGCTTGAACATGCGGTGGGAGGGCCACTGAAACTGCCGCAACTCACGGGTAAAGGTTGGGAAACCCACCTCGTAAGGTAGGCCACCGTAGCCTCCCAGTGCCGGGTGGTTCATAGTGGGCCCTGCCCGCCTATCTGACTGGTGGCGCGCATCACGCCGGCGCTTGATGGTGGTTCGTGTGTCTTCGAGGGCTCGCTCCCGAAGAACTTAGCACTGATAGCGGTGGGTCCGTGGATCGGACAATGCTATGGAAATGTTATCACAAGCGTCATCACGACGGATTGACACCCGTGGTAACTGGCGTGGGGGATGAGAGTGCACCATGGCTGCATCACCTCTGGCTCTTCCTCCACTGGCATGCAGTGGCTCAATGGAGCGTCGCCCCATGGGCCCCGCTGGTTGTGGCTAATCTTTGTTGGTGATGCCGATGAGGCTCCGGACGGTGGCTCTCCATTCGTCGAGCTTCTCCGCAGCAGGAGGAAAGTCGAGGAGCAGCTGCGCGCGCGCCAGAGCTTCCACTAGTGTGGGCGGCGATGAAAGCTGCGTGGATCGTGACGCGCTCCGACTTCTAACCACGTTAGAAGGAGCTCTATCACGGCCCTGCGGCTGTCCGCCATCTTCGCCAGCACCTCGGCGTGCATGCTGGCCTCCCTCGTCCCGCGAAAGACGCACAGGACTCTTCCCACGGCGGCGCCCAGGGTCACCAGCAAGGTGATGCTGCTCATTGCGCACAACTTGGGAAGAGCGCGCCATGGGCGCCGACGTAGGTGTCTTGGAGGCCGCCGCGCCGCCGGTAGGTGGCACGGTGACGCTCTGGGAGGGCCCCACGCCACCTGCGGGGGGGCCCAACTCCGTCTTTGGAATTTGCGGCGTGAGGCCCATCGTCTTGCGCACGAACGACGCCGCTCGCCAGGCCTGGACTGCCAGAGCGATGTGGGTGTTCGTCGGTCGCGCCTCGGGTTCTGTCCATGATCGGCCCGCTATTCGCCCACACCGGTACAGGCAGTCCGGCTCTGGATGAACCAATCGCTGTAGTCGTCTTCCTCTTGGGAGCCATGGCGACGAAGAACTGCTAGACTACCTGCTAGACTAGATTTTCACAACTGCGCCCCCTACTTGGCGCGCCAAAGATGTCGGTGGGAACGATACCAGTGGATCACTAGAATCCCGACTATGGTCAGCGGGCACGGGGTTGTGAGAAGAGCGGGTCTAAGAGCCAGCACAAAGGTCGTTTACCCAGGTTTGGGCCGCGGGGATCGCGTAATACCCTAGTCCTGCTTTGGTGTGTATATGAATGTTCTTGAGCTAGCTACGGTGCGTCACTTGTTCAAAAAGCCGAATCCCCCTCCAGTATGCCTCGGGCCTCCTTTTATAGTCGAAGGAGGTGCCATAGTGGCACACAGGAGGTGGAAAGGGTATAGTAGCTATGCTTATCGCCTGTCATTATGGGACAAGGAACATTAAATGCTCCCCTGAGGTGTCCCCTCACTTTATCACCGCCTCGCCTTGCCTCGACACGCATCTAGGCCAGCGAGGCGGGCAGCGCCATGTAGGAAGGTAGGCTGCTAAGCTGGCGCGATGGCAGCATCTTCACGAAGATCTGCATGCCTCCATGCAGGTGCTTGCTGAGCTGGTCTCGGGGCCGCACGTCACCACACATGTGCCCGCCTGGCTGGCTGGGCTAGCTGCTGCATGGGAATGGCGGTGGAGCCTTGGCGGGCAAGGGCCTGGCCGCGGCTCCGCTGATGTCCTCGGCAAGGGCCTTGCCAGGGCCCCAACAAGGGTCTTGCCGTGGCACTGTGGTCGTCACTGGCAAGGATCTTGCCGGAGGCCTCATGGGGTTCCTTGGCAGGGATCGTGCCAAGGATCGTCGTCTCCTGGTCTTTATCTGATTCTTCATGCTTACGATCTTCACAAAGATCTGCATGCCACCATGGAGGCACCTCCCGAGCCTTGGTTCCAATGTGGTTGATGGTGTTGGAAACCTCGGGCTCAAGGGTGGCGCACTCCGCTGGTGCTGGGCAAGTTGCCCCAGCAAGGCCCTTGGCGGGGCTGCGGAGTCCGCCCCGGCAAGGGTCTTGCCGAGGGAGTCCACCTCACCCTCTTGCTCTTCATGTCTCTATCTTGGTGTTGCTTTGATTGTCTCGTGGCTTCGGCTTCCTGCCTTTGCCCTACTAAGTGTGGTCGCAGGCGCGGCTCTGACTGCCCGTGCACAGGTAAAGGGGTGCAAAGTAGAGCCCCTACTTCTGTACACCGACATGCTGTACTAGGACAAAGAGTTGATAGGAAACTAAATTTTATTCATTATGCTAGTAAAATTCTAGACATTGCCCAACGAAATTATGCTACTACTGAAAAATAGATTTTAGCAATTGTGTTTTCTTGTGATAAATTTAGATCCTATATTATAGATTCAAAAGTAATTGTTCACATCGATCATGCTGCTATAAAATATCTTATGGAAAAATAAAGATGCCAAACCTAGGCTTATTCGATGGGTTCTCTTGCTACAAGAATTTTATTTGCATATCAGTGATAGAAAAGGAGTTGAGAACCCCGTTGCTGATGACTTGTCTAGTCTTGAAAATGTTCTTGATGACCCACAACCTATTAATGATAATTTTTCCGACGAGCAGTTAGCTGCAATAAATGTTTCTTGTAGTACACCATGGTATGCTGACTATGTTAATTATATTGTTGCTAAATACATACCACCTAGATTTACGTACCAACAAAAGAAAAAATTCTTCTATGATTTAAGACATTACTTTTGGGATGACCCACACCTTTATAAAGAAGGAGTAGATGGTATTATTAGACATCGTGTACCTGAGCATGAACAAGGACAAATCCTATGGAAATGTCACTCCGAAGCTTATGGAGGACATCATGCGGGGGACAGAACTGCTCATAAAGTATTGTAATCTGGGTTTTATTGGACTACTCTCTTTAGGGATGATCGTAAGTTTGTCTTATCTTGTGATGAATGTCAAAGAATAGGTAATATTGGTAAGTGTCAAGAAATGCCTATGAATTTTTCACTTGCTGTAGAACCATTTGATGTTTGGGAATTTGATTTCATGGGACCTTATCCTTCCTCTAATGGGTATACTCATATTTTGGTTGTTGTTGATTATGCTACTAAGTGGGTAGAAGCTATTCCAACTAGTAGTGCTGATCACATCACCTCTATTAAGATGCTTAAGGAAGTAATTTTCCCGAGGTTCAGAGTCCCTAGATATTTAATGACTGATGGTGGTTCACACTTTATTCATGGTTCTTTCCGCAAAATGCTTGCCAAGTATGATGTTAACCATAGAATTGCATCACCCTATCATCCTCAGTCTAGTGATCAGGTTGAACTTAGCAATAGAGCAATAAAATTATATTTACAAAAGACTATCAACATGTCCCGAAAGAATTTGTCTAAGAAATTAGATGATGCACTTTGGGCTTATAGAACAACATATAAAAATCCTATGGGTATGCCTTCCTATAAAATGGTTTATGGAAAAGCTTGTCATTTGCCTCTTGAGTTAGAACATAAAGCATATTGGGCACTTAAAGAACCCAACTATGATTTCAAACTTGCTGGTGAGAAGAGGTTATTTAATATTAGCTCATTAGATGAATGGAGAACCCAAGCTTATGAAAATGCCAAGTTATTTAAAGATAAAGTTAAAAGATGGCCTGACAAAAGAATCCAAAAGCGTGAGTTCAAAGTTGGAGAATATGTTCTTTTGTACAACTCTCATTTCATATTCTTTGCAGGAAAACTCCTCTCCAAATGGGAAGCACCCTATGTCATCGAGGAGGTTTATCGATCTGGAGCTATCAAAATAAATAATGTCGAAGGTACTAACCCGAAGGTTGACAACGGGCAACGATTAAAACACTATATCTCATGTGCACCCACTAACGTTGAAAACAATATTATCCAAACTATGACACCGGAAGAACACATAAAAGAGACCTTCCGGAACACTCCATAATCGTGAAAAAGAGGAGGTACATGATACAGTAAGTAAAGGGAGTCCAAAAAATCTGCAAAAATATTTTTTGACTGTTTTGGAATATAACAAAAATTAGGGAAATAAGAAACAACTAGGAAGGCACACCTAGTGGGCACAAGACACCAAGGCGCTCCTGGGCTTGCCAGGCGCACCCATGTGGGTTGTGCCCACCTCGGGTACCTTTTGGACTCCATTTTTCTTCTGTTTGCTTATTTCCCAAGATAAAAAATCTTTATATACTCCCCGAACCCATTGACCTCTGTACCACTGAGAAATCTTCTGTTTTCTTTTCTTTTTGTTTTCTGACAGATCTAATTCACTATGGCCGCTTCAATCTCCTCAGAGGACAAGTTCTTCGAGAACGCCATGAACCCATATTTGTGGGAGGTGATGCAACACCCTCAAGCCATCCAGATGCGTGAGGGGGAGCTCCACATACGCGATGTGCAATGCCCCAAGGGGAATGGATCCGTTGAGGCTAGGCTTGAAGCTATGGAGCAAGAAGTCTTCCAATGCAAGGGGATGTTGGAACATGGACTCAATGCCAATCACCTCATGATCGCGGACTACACCCGTGATGTCAAGGTGGATGGCAAGTCCATGAAGGACATCGTCTTCTCCTTCAACGAGCAAATCAACTTCCTCCGGAGCCAGATTTATGACCTTCAAAACCAAGTCTTTGAATATGAGGCAAGGTTTAAAGGTATGAGTTTGGCTGCCAGTTGCAGGACCCGGGAGACTCACTCCTCCGCCTATGATGGTGAGCCCCTGCCATGGAAACCCGATGACAAGATCGCTACCACTTCATCACCACCACCTCCTTCTTCATCACCTAAAGAGAATTGAGTATCGGGTATGGGCACCCCCCTTGGCTTGTGCCAAGCTTGGGGGAGGTGCCCCGGTATCGTATCACCTCCACTATCTTTTACCTTTACTTATCTTAGTTTGATCCACAGTTATCCTTTGCTTTAGATGAATAAAATTTTAGTTCGATCCTTTCTTTTGAAAGCTTGCTTAGTGATCTATCTTTGTAATCGTGTGCGAGATATATAATAAATTTTACTTTGAGCTTTCCTTTCTTTAATTTCATGTTTCAATAAAAATAAAGGAAATAAATGAAAAAGATCATATGCTAATCTTATGGTAAGTAATGACATCACATAAGGAAAATTATAAGTAGAAAATTTTATTGGAGATTGACAAACATAGCATTGGTCAATGATGCAATTCATGAAAGAATTAATAAGGGAAGAGAAGACTCACATGCAAATACACTATCTTGGAACTCTTCTGTGATTGTGAGCCCCCATCAAAATATTATATGCCAAAATTGTTGACGTTGGACAAGGAAGACAACGTAATGAGTTATGTTTGTTCATATTCACAGAGAAGTTATATTGTCATAGATCCTTCAACATGTGGTGGTTGCCCCCCATCTTTGCTAGCCAAAAATTTCGCACTAAGTAGAGATACTACTTGTGCATCCAAAAACTCTTAAACCCAAATCTTATTTTTAGGAGTCCAACATACCTACATATAGATTGAGTAAGATCCTTGAAGTAAGTTGTCATTGGTGCAATAAGGCAATAAAATTGCTTCTGAAAGTGTTAGATCATTTAGTGTAAGAGAAAACTGAGCGTTGTACGAACTTTTGATGGCAAAGAATAAAAGTGACACACTGCATAATAAATGTTGCTATCACAAGGGGCAATATAACGTGGCATTCTCTTGCACTAAGGGATTGAGCATACAACCAAAAAGTGCATGACAACCTCTGCTTCCCTCTGTGAAGGGCCTATCTTTTACTTTTATGTATTTACTTTCATGCAAGAGTCAAAGTTTTTCTTTCTCTGTTCCTTTTTATATTTCTCTTTTGGCTAGCATCATGTGGTGAGGAAAGATGTAGGCACATATATCCAGTTGGATATGTGTAGCATGAGTTATTATTGTTGACATCACCCTGGAGGTGAGTATGTTGGGAGGCAAAACCATAAGCCCCTATCTTTCTATGTGTCTGGTTGAAACGTTTTGCTCATGTGTATGTGATGGGTGTTAGCAACCATAGAAGACTATATGATGGTTGAGTATGTGGACTTGCCAAAAAGGCTCCGGTACGTGACCCTTCCTGAAAGGATGATGAATTGTAGTGGCAAAGTTGACTGAGAACATAGTTTGTTGGTTTTCAATAGATTTTATGCTTTATACTTGGATGTTGTGATGAATTGTCACTTATTCATGAGAAGTCTATGATAAAAGTTTTATGTTAAAGTTTGTTGCTGCTATAATAATTTACATGATGCTTCGATGTCCGTACTTTGTTTTTATCGACACCTCTATCTCTAAGCATGTGGATATGTTTTTCGATTTCGATTTTTTCTTGAGGACAAGCGAGGTCTAAGCTTGGGGGAGTTGATACGTCCATTTTGCATCATGTTTACTTACTGTTATTTTTGTTGTTTTATTTCATAATATGCAAGGTTCACACAAAGAGGGAGAATTCCTGCAGCTGGAAATCTGGACCTGAAAAAGCTACGTCATGCTACCTATCCTGCACAACTCCAAATGAGTTGAAACTTCACAAGGAATTTTTATGGAATAAATAAGAAATATTGGAGCAAATAACTACCAGAGGGGGGCCACCTGGTGAGCACAAGACACCAGGGCGCGCCCTGGTGGGTTGTGCTCAGCCAAGCCCACCTCCGGTGCCCCTCTTCTGGTATTTATGTCATTTTGACCTAGAGAAAATAAGGGGAGGACTTTCTGGACGAAGCGCCGCCATCTCGAGGCAGAACTTGGGCAGGAGCACTTTTGCTCTCCGGTGGAGCGATTCCGCCAAGGGAACTTCCCTCTCGGAGGGGGAAGTCATCGTCATCATTATCACCAACAACTCTCCCATCTTTGGAGGGCAATCTCCATCGACATCTTCAATAGCACCATCTCCTCTCAAACCCTAGTTCATCTCTTGTGTTCAATATTTGTACAGAACGATAGATTGGTGCTTGTGGGTGACTAGTAGTGTTGATTACATCTTGTAGTTGATTACAATATGGTTTATTTGGTGGAAGATTATATGTTCAGATCCATTATGCTATTTAATACCCCTGTGATCTTGAGCATGAGTATCATTTGTGAGTAGTCACTTTCATTCTTGAGGTCACGGAAGAAATCTTTTTGCAAGTAATCATGTGAATTTTATGTGTTCGATATTTTGATAGTACGTATGTTGTGATTCCCTTAGTGGTGTCATGTGAACGTCGACTACATGACACTTCACCATACTTGGGCCCAAGGGAATGCATTCTGGAGTAGTTATTATATGATGGGTTGCGAGAGTGACAAAAGCTTAAACCCTAGTTTATGCGCTATTCCGTAAGGGGCTGATTTGGATCCAAAAGTTTAATGCTATGGTTAGAATTTATTCTTAATACTTTCCCCGTAGTTGCGCATGCTTGCGAGGGGGTTAATCATAAGTAGGAGGTTTGTTCAAGTAAGAACAGCACCTAAGCGTCGGTCCACCCACATATTAAATTATCAAAGTAGCGAACATAAATCAAACCAACATGATGAAAGTAACTAGATGAAATTCCCGTGTACTCTCTAAAACACTTTGCTTATCATAAGAGATTGTTTTGGCATGTCATTTGCCTCAAAAGGATTGGGCTACCTTGCTGCACTTTTGTTACCGTTACCGTTACTTGCTCGTTACAAATTATCTTGCTATCAAATACTCGTTACTTATAATTTCAGTGCTTGCAGACATTACCTTGCTGAAAACTGCTTGTCATTTCCTTCTGATCCTCGTTGGGTTTGACACTCCTACTTATCGAAAGGACTACAATTGGTCCCATATACTTGTGGGTCATCAGGCCCCCAGGAGGTGACGTGAATGGGTCCGGCCTTCCAGACAGAGCTCAGTCGTTGGGTTTATCAACTCTGCAGGGACGGACCCGAGCATAGCCGTCGTGCCGAGTCTTCTCATTCAACAACCTCGAGGAAAAACACCCAGCGCGAGGCTCTGGCGATGGAGAAATGCCGAACTGCGGTTGGTACGAACCGTGATGCGTGCCCTTACTTATCTACTCGCGATTAGCTCATGCGAGAACAAGGCACCAAGGACCCTGGGAGGTGACGTGTGCGAGAGCTGGCCCATGAGACAGAGCTCGCCGCTTGGATTTAACAACACTGCAGGGACGGACCCGAGCACAGTCGCTGTGCCAGTCCTTAATCAAGAGGGGGTCGCGGGCGGGTTTGTGAGAGTGCATGACATTTATGGTGACGAAGCACCGGGCATTCAGTTTGAAATACTTAGGAAATTCATAGATAGCATAGCCAGTTCCGATACATTCACAAAATGATACAGCTGTAGAGGCGTGCCTTGACAACTTGAGGATAATGCAGCCCAAGGGGCACCCTCAACTGAACAAAATAAAAAGTCACCTGGCACCGGTGTTGTAGAAGCGTCGAGGTAGGTGAGGACGCGTGTCGTGGAGATTGCTCCTCTTGAGCTGGGCGGCTTCGGAGGCCTGGGAAGCTCACGAGGCCCGAGGGGCTTGCAAGGATCCGGGACCTCCTGAGACATGACCGCCAATCGCCTAGCCTCGTGAGACACCAGGGCACGCTTCGCGAGGCACTGGTACATGGCGCCCACGCTCAGTAGGCCTAACAGCATGCAGGCATAGTTGTAGGGGCAACCCCCATTTCGGCCAACACGAAGCGGCCCTGTTGAGGCCCGAGATGTTGACGCAAACACGCAGCTCCTCGCCCGCATCAGGGGGTGCAAGTGCACCGGCTGGTGCGGGGTGATGCTCGCCACGCATGGCCCCGGCCTCCTGAAACTCCTTGATCACCTTGGTGATGAACTCTTGTGTGCTTGGTGCCTCGTGCCTTGCTCCTTGCTTGTGGGGGCACACGTCGAAGCACGCCTACCAGTGGTGCCCACGCACCTCCCTCGTGGCGCTGGTCAGGTTAGAGGCTCTCCAGATGGAAGCCCCCGAGCCCGTCCTGAGGGAGGCACCAGGAGCGCCTTCCTATGCGGGAGGAAGAGGCGCCACATTAGTGGGTGCAGAACCCGAGGCACCGCCAATGGGCATCCCAGCCTCCTGACGGCTCTTGGGGAGGAGCTGCTTCTTATTCTTGGGGGTGGCCTTGGGAGGTAGGATGTTGCCTCGTCGTCCGAGTTTTTAGCTGTCGCAGCCTGGTAGGCGCGCTCAGGAGAGTAGACAACATCCTTTTCATCACAGGCGACCGTGATGACACCGCTGCACCCTGGCATCTTGAGGACATTGTACCCATGATGGGTCGTGGCCATGAACTTGGCGATGGACGGATATCCGAGGATGGCGTTGTACGGGAGACCGATGTGGGCGACGGCAAAATCGATGAGCTCGGTGTGGTAGTTCTCACACTTGCCAAAGGTGACTGGGAGGTGTACCTGCCCCCAGGGGGATGGTGGAGCCGTCGGTCACCCTAGAGAAAGGCTTGGTTGGCATGAGTTGATCATAGGGAACCTAGAGCGTCTCAAACGTCTCGAAAGAGAGGACATTGAGCCCAGCGCCATCATCGATGAGGGTCTTGGTGACTAGGACATTGCTAATGGTGGGCGTGCATAGCATGGGGCTGCGCACTTGAGGTGATACTTGGAGTCGAAGGTAATGGCATACTGCGACCACCTGAGGGGAAGCACAGGATGGCCGCGTTCACCTCGCGTGAGAACTGCTTGAAGATGCGGTTTTAGGTAGGGGCATGAACTCCACCTAGGATGCAGGCAATTGCACGGGGATCCTGGAAGCCCCTAGCCCCCTCGTCTTGGCGGTTGTCGTCATTCCTCCTTGGCAGCAGCGGCAGCGGCGGTGGAAGGCCGGTGTTGCCCTGAGAACGAGCCTCGCGAGGCTGGTCATGCCAAGGGCCCTCACAAGTCTCATCACACCAGCGGTCATCACGAGGCTAGTCGCGCTAGCCCTGGCGAGAGTCGCGGTCATCCCAGCGGCCTCCACTATGGCCACCTCCACGGTCGTAGCCATGGTCGTTGCACTCGGGGCGGCGGTCGATGCACCCATTTGCAGAGCACACTGAGCTCCTGGCAGTCGTGGTGTTGTGGGTGTGAGTGTTGCGGCAGATGCAGAATGGGCGGTTACCCCTGGGAGGCTCATCATGATCATGGCTGTGCTTCATTTTGGGCTCAACCGCGAGCACGGCGGGGCCCTTGGGCTTTGCTTCCTTGGCCTTGGCCTTCTTGTCTTCGAGGTTAGCCCCCGGAAGCTCTGGGAGGGAGAGGCGACCCTCCTTAGCCCTTGCGCACTTGTTCACTAGGTTGAACATCTCCAGGACCGAGCACAAGTCATCACGGGTGGCAAGCTCCTCTTTCATCTTGATGTCCCTAACACCATCCGTTAACATTGAGATGATGGCCTCGTCCGGCGCCTTCGGGATCTTGAGGCGGATGCTCGTAAATCGCTATATGTACTTGTGCAGGGTCTCACCTGACTGCTGCTTCACGCGCCGCAGGTCATTCATAGCCGGGGCATAGTCGCTGGTGCCCAGTAAGGTGGCCATGAAGCGCTCGTGAAGCTCATCCCAAGAGGAGATAGATCCCTCCGGGAGGTTAAGGAGCCAAGAGCGCGCGCCATCCTTGAGGGCCATGGGGAACCACTTTGCCATGACCTTGACATCACCGTTCGCGGCCTCGATGCTTAGCTCATAGAGCTGGAGGAATTCCGCGGGGTTGGGGGTGCAGTCATAGCGTGGAGGCAAGTCTGGCTTGAACTTGCTGGGCCAGAAGATGCGGCGCAACTCCGGGGTGAAGGCACGGCAGCGTACCACACTTATGGGCACAACACGAGCATGGGGAACTCGGTTTTGATGTCCGTGCGCCGCTGCCTCCAGTGGAGCATGGTCTTGATGCAGGCACGATGGTGCGAGGAGTGCGTGTGCATCGCCTTGCCGCCGCCGCACCACCTGGCAGCTCACCTCATCCCGTGCCAGTGCCGGCGCTCCCTGCAGCGGGTTGCGCGGGGGCGCTTCCTACCTGGGCTCGAGGTTGACATTGCGCAGAGGAGGAGGAGAAGGTGTGCCGTGGGCCACATCGCCCGCATGGGAGGGTGGGGGACGAAGCGAGCGGGAGGGCACGTGGACCTCTCCGGCAGCATTGACGAGCTCGACGATGCGGCCAAGCTAGTCGTCGTAGTGGTCGTTGGCGAGGTGGTAGCTCGCGCGCCATGAGCAGTGCAACATGCGTGTTTGCTGACCTGCAACGGATGCGAGAGGAGGATGCCGTGTCGGGAGTGGGCAACGGAATGGCTGTACAGCCATCACGCTGCACAGAGGGTGGTAGCGACGAGTCCTGCTGCTCTTGAGCAGCAGGGTCAGTGGCAGCGTTAGCTGCAGGGGAGGCAGAGCAGCGTGGGGTTCCATAGCCCACGGGCGCTGTCTAGGTGACGCGAGAAGCCCAGCACTCTGCACGGACTCAGTGTGCGTTAGCCATGGGAGTGACGAAGAAGAATACGAAGCATAGACGTGGAAGGAGGATCTTGACACGCCCCTACCTGGTGTGCCAAATGTCAGATTCGGGGCTCTGTAAACCCAAGAAGGTTCAAACTATGGGGCATGTGCAAAGATCTCAACCAACTGAAGCCTCGAGCTGGTGACCCCACAGCCTAGCTACGTTGAGTTCGTGCGAGCGGGGAAGGAGATGAACACAACAGTTTAACCAGGTTCGGGCCTCCTTGCGATGTAAAACCCTACTCCCGCTTGTGGTGGATTGGCCTCGCGAGGAGGTTTGGGGATGAACTAGTACAATTGTTGAGCGACCTCGCGAGGGCTCGACAGTTGAGGGTGGAATGGATCTGATCCCCTTCTATGGTGGTGGCTAACCTATATTTACAGTGGCCTCGGTCCTCTTCCCTCGAAACTTAGGCGGGAAGGGATCCCACAACGGCCAATTTGAAAGGGGACAAGAAGTACTTCTAATCCTGATGAAAGGTGGTCTTCGCTTGCAAAGCTTTTGGGCATGACGCAGCGGTATGCTCGGTGATGACATCCGTCCTGCCGAGCTCGTGGGCTTGGTCCTATTGCGCCAAAATGGAAACCTTTGGGAGATTCCTCGGGAACCAGCGTCTCCCCTTGCCTCCTTAGCACCAAAGAGGAAACTGCCTCCTCTACGCCCGCTGGCGCCCGCCTGGCCATGATCGTCATGGCTTACATCATCGTAGCCTCGTGAGGCTGGGTACCAGCATTGAGTTCTCCACTCCTCGGGAGGCAACTTGGAGAGGCTGCCCCTCTGGAGATCTTGATTTTGTTCTCCTCGCGAGGCCGGGGGCTCTCGCGAGGGTCTTGGCTTGGAGGGTCTTGCATACGGGCCATACCGGGCTGTCAACGGGCCCACACACTGGGCCATAGGAAGGCAAGTCTGGGTACCCCCGAACCTAGAACGCTGGCATCACTAGTTTTTCAAGATTCTTATCGTAAAAACCAAAGATCTCTCTAACTTCCCGCACTATGTAATCATATTCATTCATGAGGACAAGGGTAGATATCTTCTTAGCTCTAGGATTTTTTATAACCGACAACTCATAAAACAATCTTTACAAAGTAGGATGGGTACAGATAAATCTTCTCTAAAGTTTAAGAACAAGTGTAGAAATAGCTTTGGCATAGTTTTTGGTTCTTTTAAGTATAGGAGCATCATCACAAGCCAAAGTTCTAGTGCAATTAAAGAATTCTTGGATAACACTTTTTCCTATAATATTCCCATGTCCCATCAAGGAAGTTTTAGCATCTAAATTGGTAGGAATATCAATTTTAGGAGTTCTACCATCTTCACTTTTTTCCATACCAAAATCAGCCATGATAGCAACTTCAAGCAAAAAGGCAAACAAGCAAAAAGGCAGACAAAAAATATTGTTGTGCTTTTGTAAAAATGTTTTAGAAGTGGGGGAGATGAAAACGATAGGCAAATGGCAAATAATGTAAATGTAAGGAGATGAAAGTTTATGCATAGGTACTTGATAGATGTTGATGATGTCTCCCCGACAACGGCGCCAAATATTCTTCCTACTACTTGTGAGTTGTGTTGGTATTTCCTCGAAGAGGAGAGGATGATGCAGAATAGTAGAGATAAGTATTTCCCTCAGTCAGGAACCAAGGTTATCAGTCCAGTAGGAGAAGCATGCAACACCTCATTAGCAGTACCTGCACACAAAATAACAAATACTTGCACCCAACACGAACAAGTGGTTGTCAATCCCTCGGCAGTTATTTGCAAAGATTAAATTTTGTAGTGATAGGTAGATAAATAAAACACAAAACAAATAAAGTAAATAAAATTGCACCAAGGTATTTTCGGATTTTTAATATATGCTAAAAGTAGACCTGAGGGCCATAGTTTTCACTAGGGGCTTCTCTCTTGAAAATAGCATACGGTGGGCAAACAAATTACTGTTGGACAATTGATAAAAAAGCAAATAATCATGATGATATCCAAGGCACTGATCATGTATATATGCATCATGTTCGGGACAAGTAGACCGACTCCTTCCCGCATCTACTACTATTACTCCAAACATCGACCACTATCCAGCATGCATCTAGAGTATTAAGTTCATAAAGAACGGAGTAACGCCTTAAGCAAGATGACATGATGTAGACAAAGTAAACTCACGCATGTATAAACCCCATCTTTTTATCCTTAATGGAAATGATACAAATACATGTCATGTCCTTTTCTGTCACTGGGATGGAACACCGCAAGATCGAACCCATCACAAAGCACCTCTCTCATTGCTAGAAAAATCAATCTAGTCAAATAATATTAATTGATAATCTAATCATAAACTCACAATTCATAGGATCCCAACAAACACACCACAAAAAGTGATTACAGCGAATAGAACTCCAAGAACATTGAGGAGAACATTGTATTGAAGATCAAAGAGAGAGAAGAAGCCATCTAGCTACTAACTATGGCACAGTAGGTCTGTGGTAAACTACTCACACATCATCGGAAGGGCAGCAAGGTTGATGTAGAGCCCCTCATGATTGATTCCCCCTCCGGCAGAGTGCCGAAAAAGGCCTCCAGATGGGATCTCTCGAGAATAGAAGCTTGCGCGGCAAAAAAAGTATTTTGGCTGGCTCTTTGTTGGTTTCCTAATTTTAGAGAATTTATAGAGGATGAATTAGGTCAAACGGGTGAACATGGAGCCCACAAGCCACCAGGGCACACACACCCCCTGGGTGCACTGTGGTTCCTCGTGGGCCCCTCCTTCATCTTCTGCCCTCTCCCGAAGCTTCCAGGGTCTCTTTTGTCTAGAAAAAATCTCCAAAAAGTTTTGTGGCATTTGGACTTTGTTTGGTACTGATATTCTGGAAAACAAAAAATAGGCAAAAAATAGCAACTAGTATTGGGCACTAAGTTAATAGGTTAGTCCCAAAAAATGATATATAATTGCTTGCAATTGCATATAAAACATCCAAGATTGATACTATAATAGCATGGAACAATAAAAAATTATAGATATGTTGGAGATGTATCACCGCCACAAAAAGTTCTTAGGGGGATCCTCTTCACCGACCGTGAAGCAAGAAAGAAGTTTAGGCAACTCAGTACAAGGAAGATTAGAGCATCCAAGTGGGATTGCACCACAACACTCGCCAAGCTAGCTATTACTAATGATTTCAATTTTCTTTGTAATAATTTTAGGTCGCAGCATATTGTTTATCAGGGAAGTGAGACATATGAATGCATGATGCTTGAGTTTCTTAGCACTCGCATAATGTTGGTTTGATGCCCAATGCATACGAGGAGGAGTGGATCACTTTCTGTATCTTGGACCAAGACTTTAACATCACTTTTGCAGAGTACTATAATTAATTTGGCTTCACCAACAACCATGATGACATCCACTATGTGATCTTCCTTGTACTGACCCTCACATGAGGCAATCCTTCTACCAGATGAGTCTCCATGGCTCAAGGCAAAGATCCAGTTGCATTGAAAGTCCTGCTATACGTTATTTTACTATGTGATCACTAAATCATTGCAGGCATGAGGAGAGGTTTCTAAGGTGAATGATGAGAACCTGCTAGTTCTCGGGAAAACATCAAACATTGACGTCTTTTATTCGCCCAATTTAGGGGAAATACTTTTGCTACACCTTATGCATCAAGCAAAACATGCAAAAGGAGATATCGCGTGTGGTGGAGTGATCGCCATGTTGGCTAACTCTCTTGGTATCAAATACAATCACCTTCACCCATTGTTGGTAACAACCTTATTAATATCCATGTTCTTACTAGAGCTAGAATGGTAGTGGTTCATAATGGTCATCATTGCATCATAATTCTTGGAGTGGCATACTTGTTGCCTACTGCTATGCCTAACGGTTTTTCAATAGAACATGGACAGTTGCATTATGTTGCATAGGAAGGAGATGTAACTTTTGACCAAGAAGGCCTAGAACCTGAGCAGGTAGATGAAGAAGAACTCGCCACCGACGGAGAAGAGGAGCAATCCCAAGAAAAGACACAACAAGAATCCTACACCACCTATGCAGACCTCTACAGTCTCCAGGGCTCTATCCATGACATGAGCAACCTCGCCGAGTCCCTTTGAGGCATATCCAGTTACATGAACATGAAGTTCTCCAACTGGAGTCAAGGATGGGATCATGACCAACCACCACAATGATTCCTCCGGTTTGGGATTGCAAAAGCTTGAGCTTGGGGCAAGTCATCACCACTTCTACATCAAGATGTGGTGGTATTATTTGAATAAATTGTAATGAGGTTGTACTTAAGCTCGTGGAGCTTCAAAACACTCATGTTGGTCTATTCCAACACTTTGCTTTTTATTTGATTTTGTTTTTCTTTCACTTTTCCTTTGTGATTTTTCATTTGCAAGTTAGTTTTCAAAAACCCAAAAATCAAAAAAAAAAGAATAAGCTTTGCTTTTTCTCTTACTCTTGCTCTGTTTTGCCCCTTGGAGTTCGTTTACATTTTCCAGAGGAGTTGATCTACGCCAGACAATGAGGAATGCACGAGTAAGGAAGAGGAGTGTGTAAATTTGCAGCCGTGAATGTATGTCATACGACTCCCATCTTCTGCACTTGAAATACTTAGAGTAGATGTAGTAGTAGTATGTGTGATCTGTGCAAATGGGTGTAATTCTTGATAATTAAGACAAATGTTTTCTTTATTAGCTGAAATAATGTTGTAGCCTTTGTTCTGTTTAGTCTAGATAACCAAGACTTGTTGTGGGACTGTTTTTAAATGAAATGATCTTAGCTAAGAATAACCATGCACAAGAGAAAGTCTTCAAATACTTGGGAGTTGAGAAAAATTGTACAAGAGATGATGTTTGAAATGTGCAACCCCATATTGTTAATTTTTATAGACTTGATAGGACTTGTGGATTAAATTTTCTAGAGGATCTTAGTTGAAGGGTGACAGAGATTATGCCAAAAAATATGTGTTGTATCTCTCACATGGTGCTTCAACTTCTTGGTAGTGCCATGGCCCCGCTACTCTATGCATGTGCAATGTTTAAATGTGGCTTCATCACCTTTCTTGGTGTTATGCTGAGGACTCTGCTTGCCAATGAACGATGAGCAAAAGCTCGGATTTTGGCTATGAGTTTGTTACCGTACGTCGGCGACACTACAAACACATATTTTTGGATTTCTCTTGAATGGTTGTGTATGTGGTAAATAAAGGGGACTGATCAAAAAGCTCAAAAGAGACAACTATGAAAGGTCCATAGTTCTCAAACATTAAGCCATGACAAAACTCTTTGCATGATCATTTATTTGGCATAATCCCTTCACGTGACAACCAAATTTTCAGCAAACAATGATTGAAACGAAGTGCTTAAGAGCCTTGAGGATGAAATAATTGTGGGCATGTTTATGAGTACTAAAGGATCGTCTTTTTCTACATGCCATTCACTCCCTAACATATGTTTTTATTGCTCCATCAAAAGAAAACTCTTCCGTGCATTCTCGGCAAGCAAGTGTTGGCTAGAATACATAGAATAGCATTGCAAAGTTTTTTTATCTAGTAGATCAAGAACTTTGTCTCGATTAACTTTGCTTCACTAACACTTGCACAATAAACATGCCACCGCTACAACTATACTAAGTTTTCAGGTCAAGAAGCGGAGGGCTATCTAGGCGTACCAATCGTAAGTGAACCAAAACCTTCTCGCTATTTCAGTTTAAACAACCGAGTTCCTTATGATGCGGATTTCTCTTTATGTTCCTTGAGGACAATCAAGTGTAAGCTTGGGGAGTTGATGAGTGATATTTTTACACTCATCTACCTTAGTTTAAATCGAGATATTTCATTTAAAAGGGGTATTCACTCTGATGTTGCCACTAATTACTAATGAATGCAAAGGGTTCCTTAAATCCTCTCACTGATGTGTTTCCACATGAAATGGGCTAAAAAGGGAAGAAACCATGTGTGAAAATGGAAAGGAATGGAAATGAAGAAAGAAAGAAAGAATCAATAGGAGGCATGTCTGCGAAGGCAACACAAGTGATGGTGTTCCATACGGGCAGAAGCGCCCGTATGGCATGGACACTAACGAAGATCGTCCGCCTAAACAACTTTTATAAAGGGGACCCCATCGAAGTGTCAACATGAGAGCGTCAACAGAAGCTAGGACATCATCGTCTTCATCTTCATCAACAAACCCTAGTCGCCGCCATTTCCATCTCCATGGCCACCATCACCATCATAGTGCTTCCTCACCTATTTGATACTTATAATCGTGCGTCACACAAGGCATCAACTGTAAGACATATTTGCAATCAATCAATCTTTAGGATGTGTTCTGCAATGTTTTCTTCTAGCGATCTGATCTCCATGTGTGAGTAGTTCGGTAAGGTATGGGTTGAGGCATAGGCCTTGCAACCCTCTGTATTTGTTGTGGGGATCAATGGAAGCAATTTGAATTGACATCATGTATGTGTGAAATAAAAAAATTCCATAGATGTCTCTTGTCTTGTCCGCGATCTTCATCCCTGTAGGTACCCAGGATCCTGGAGATCGAGTCATAGTGAGGCTAGGAGCAAGGAGACCATAAAGTGTTATACAGAACACTAGTGACAGTAAGGTTTAGTAGGGTAACACTGATCCTATCCTTGGAGATTCATGAGGTGTTGTCATGAAACGCCTAAAGATCTTGTCTGCTTTCATTTATCTTAATTATCAAGGCAACCCCGCGGGATGGATAAGGCCTGCGGTAGGACAACCGATTCTTGATGTAGGACTCGTGCCGGTTAAGATGTTATTTGGACACATCCCCACCTTGATTCATACCAAGCACATCTTGATGGGTGACTTCCAACACACAAATTAAGATTATATTTGGTCCCAACATGACTACATGGATGTAAGCATTAAGACCTCATACTCGTACCTCTTTTTAATAGAAGTGTTTGAATCACTGTTTGCTTGATTGATCCGGTCAAAAGTTGGAATTGATCCTTTAACAAAATCTTGCTAGGGACCATCGCTTCAAGCGAATCTTCCTCTCGCGGGTTCGATAATTCAGGGTCACCTCTGAGGAAATATGTGCGGGATACACTTTTCTGTTCCATTACCAGATCACTAAAAGGAGGCTTCAGTACTCCCCCCCTCCGCTAAGGTAATATTTCTTGGAAACCAAATTATGAATTTTAAACAACATGAGCAAGAACATGTTGCACAATCTTGGGAGAGAATGAAGCTAATGATTAAAAATTGTCCCATGCAGGGATTAAGCTTATGGATGAATTTATGTGGGACTAAACTTTGTTTTGAGAAACCTTCTAGAATCAGCTGCAGGTGGCACATTTATGGGAATTACACTTGAATAAGTCATGAAGCTTCTCGACAACCTGACGACAAACTACTCCCAATGGCACAGTAAACGAGGCCCGACTGGTAGAAGGTAAATTCCATTGAAGAAGTCTCTACTTTGAGTGATAAAATTGATGCTATCATGAACATACTTGCTACTAAAAATTCTCAAGTTCATCCAAACAATATTCCATTATCTACTTTAATTGAGAAGATGTTGATGTGAATTTTATTTCAAGAAATAATTTCAACAACAATGCTTATAGAGGGAACTTGAACAATCCTAGACCGTTTCACGGTAATCCCTCTAATAATTATGATAGTTCTTATGATAAAAGGTTGTTTGAGATTGAAAATACTAATAAGAATTCTATACACTCTCAATATTTACAAAATGAAAATTTTGCTGAGGTTAGGAAACACTCTTCTATGCTCAAAATGATTAGCAAACAACTTGATGATGTTAATCGAGAAGTAGCCAACCTCCAATTACAATTTTCTAAAACTAAAAATATGATAGGAAAAATATCCGATAAACAAACTACGCTAGTGAATAAAATGGCCGCTAAACCAGGATCATATTTTCTAGCTAATGAGGACGAGGACATTAAAACTATAGAAGTCTCCACTATATCTTTTTTTAGTAATATAAAAATTGATTATAAAGGGACTGGAGATGAGTCAACTTTAATTAAAAGGCATCCCAATAATTTGAAGGGTGATGATCTTAACGTCAAAACCAATAAAAGTGGGTTTAAAGAGATTAAAACTTGAGATAGTGATGTGCCCACTACTTTGGATTACAAGGACTTTAGTTTTGATAGTTGGTCTTTAATTGAATGCATTTCCTTGCTGCAATCCATGATCAATTCAATTAATGCTTATGAACAAAACAATGCTTTTACTAAACACATTGTAGAAGCTCTTATTAAAGCTCATTTAGGAAATATTGAATTAGAAGTGTCTATACAAAAGAAATTACATGACGAATGGGAACCTACAATTAAACTTAACTTTAAAGATTGCAAATGTGACTCTTCATGTGATTTAGGATCTAGCGTTTCTAGTATACCAAAATCTTTGTGTGATATTCTTGGTCTCACTAATATGGATGAATGTTCCCTCAACTGGCATTTACCGAATTCTACAATTAAGAAACCATTGGATAGAATTAATGATGTTCTCATACTTTCTAATAGAAATTATGTACCCATGGATTTTATTGTGCTAGATATAGAATGTAATCCGTCTTGTCCTATAATACATGGCAGACCATTTTTTAGAACCATAGGTGCAATGATTGATATGAATGAACGTAATATAAGGTTCAAATTTGTAATGCCCCAGATACAACTTTCCATATTCGTAACTCCAACTCTTGCCTTTTCCGGAGATGCGATATGTTATTTTCCTCTGTCGTTGGGTTTTTTTTTGTTTGTTTTGCATTTTGTTCATGTCTTGCATTTCATCTCATGTCATCATTTGCATTGCATCAGCACTCGTTGCCATCATTGTTTTCATAAAACTTGAGTTCGCTCATAGTTGCCGCTTCTTCCTTGTCCTGTTGACCCCTCTCAGATCAACCGGACCGCTCTCTTCTCTCTCTTTTCTGAGCCCATCAAAACCCCTTGTCTCCATGGCGTTTTGCCAAACCCCTCGCGCGCGTCTGAGACTGCCTCGAACCCGAACCGCTCAATCATCACCATTGGATCCGGATCATCCCCAAACATCCGCAAAACATCTCTATTTTATTATTTAGACTCCCTAGCCTATTTATTCTCATTCGTCGGTTTTCGATCAGATGATCCAAACTCTTCTCCCTTTTTCCTATATATAGACCCCTAGTCCATTTTTAGACCAAACCCTAAATCCTAGGACATTTGTCCCCCCTAGCCGCCGCCACCTACAGCCTCCTCCCTCCTCGGATCTGCCGCCGCCACCCATCAAATCCATCCATCCGCAGCGCCACCCACCTCCCTTGTTTTCTTCACCGGACCAATCCTGTGGCCTCTCTTCGAACCCCAGCCACCTCCTTGCCTGAATCCCCAACAGCCGAACCCCTCGCGCGCCTCCTCCCTGGCTTCTTCCGAGCCACCGCGTTTGAGCCCGCGGGAGCTCGGGCTCGAGCGGATCGAGTCAGCTGCCTGCCGATAACCGCAGCAGCAGCAGCAACCATGCGCCGTCGCAACCTCTCCATCCCAGTGCCTCCTCTTGGTCGCCTCAACCCCGTCGTCCTCCGGCCCTGCAACCGCGAGCACCTGAGACCCTGCCCGCCCGAGCACCGGCTCGATCCACCGCTACAGCACGCCCGTCGACCACCGCTGCGACCAGGCTGGAGCTCCGTCGCCCTTCTCTTCCTCCTTCCCCGTGTTTTCCTCTCTCTCTCGCTCTCACGTCGCTCCCTCTGTCTTGGTTCGTTAACAAGAGGAGCCCCGCCGCCAACGACCTCCTCTGCGCCCCGTCGACCGCGTCAGCGCACGCCTCGTCGCCATTTTACCCAGCCGCCGTCAAGTTCACGTCCGGCCTCGGATTCGGACGAAATCGAGCTTCCCCTACTGGATCCGCTCCTCCTCGCCTCATTTGTTTCGCCAGGAGCTCGCGCCAAGTCCGCCGTTGTCTTTCTGCTTCACGGAGACGAGGACGAGCATGAGCCCTTGCCTCTTGCCGCATCCGCAGCCTACCTCCTCTCCAGCGTCGCGCCCAAGTCCCACGTCGCCCGCAGTCGTTCCCGCCGTTCGTCGCCTTGAACCTGCTATTGTTGCCTCTGTTCTTCAGTTACGAGAGCAGCAGCAGCTCGCCCGTTCCGGGCGTTGACCGCGCCTCCAGCGCCTGGGCCAGCGCCTCCCCAAGGCCCAGTGCCCCTTCCAGCCTCCCTCTCCATCGACTGGGCCTCAGCCCATGGGTGAGCACCCACAGCCCTCCTCACTATTGGCCCTACCAGATTCGGCCCATGTCACGTTTTTTTCCAGTTCTACGAATTTCGCTTTATCCAGTAATTTAACAGTTTTACAGAAAAACCCTCCTAGTTCATGCATTAATAACTTCATAACCGTGCATTGGATTAAAATGATTTATATATGTAAAATGCTTAGAATTTTGTCTAGTTTCACAATTTGCAACTTTCACCCCTGTTTAAAATGTTTAAAATGCTATTTGTTTAAATTTGCTCAAATGCCATGTTAAATGATTTATTTCATAACTAAATAACCGTAGCTCGGTTTTAAATGTTCTTTATATGTAAATGGGGTGGAAAAATGCCTAGTTTAACATGGTGCACTTTATTTTCCTGTTTAACAACCTTAAAATATGGTTTAGGGCAGAACAGTACCAAATTCATTTTGTGCACATGGGGATTTTTCGGAATTGTTGTTTTGTTGTTCCGGCCTCATTTAAACTTGCTTAGATAGGTAGTTTTAATATGCCTCACCTCTTTCCATGTTTAACAACATTCAATATTGTTTGGTAGCTTAAACGATATTAAACTCGTTGCATATTGAGCTCCACTTAACTTGTAGTATTGTTTGTTGCACTTTGCCATGCCATGCCTCATTAAACCGGACATGCATCATGCTTGTTTGTGCATCATGCCATGTTTATGCTCGTGCATTTACCATGTTGTTTTTTTTTCCGGTGTTGCTTCTTAGTTTCGGTAATGTTGTGATTGTGAGGATTCGTTCGACTACTCCCATTCGTCTTCTTCATGGACTCGTTCTTCTTCCTAGCGGGTTTTCTGGCAAGATGACCGTGACCTTGGATCTCGTTACTATCATTGCTATGCTAGTTGCTTCGTTCTATCGCATTGTTGCGTTACCTATCTTTTTCTGATCAAGCCTCCCAAATTGCCATGAACCTCTAACCTTTGACACCCTTCCTAGCAAACCATTGCTTGGCTATGTTACCGCTTTGCTCAGCCCCTCTTATAGCGTTGTTAGTTGCAGGTGAAGTTGAAGATTGCTCCTTGGTGGACAGGATTTTGGTTGGGATATCACAATATCTCTTATATTATTAATGCATCTATATACTTGGTAAAGGGTGGAAGACTCGGCCTTTTGCCTGGTGTTTTGTTCCACTCTTGCCGCCCTAGTTTCCGTCATACCGGTGTTATGTTCCTGGATTTTGCGTTCCTTACGCGGTTGGGTGATTTATGGGACCCCCTTGACAGTTTGCTTTGAATAAAACTCTTCCAGCAAGGCCCAACCTTGGTTTTACCATTTGTCTCACCACCACCTATACCTTTCCCTTGGGTCGGCCAACCCGAGGGTCATCTTTATTTTAGCCCCCCCGGGCCAGTGCTTGTCTAAGTGTTGGTCCGAACTAGAGCCCTTTGCAGGGCCCCCTCAGGAAAACTTGAGGTCTGGTTTTAGTTGTACGGATTGCTCATCCGGTGCTTCCCTGAGAATGAGATATGTGCAGCTCCTATCGGGATTGTCGACGCATCGGGCGGTCTTGCTGGTCTTGTTTTACCATTGTCGAAATGTCTTGTAAACCGGGATTCCGATCTGATCGGGTCTTCCTGGGAGAAGGTATATCCTTCGTTGATGAGAGCTTATCATGGGCTAAGTTGGGACACCCCTGCAGGGTATAAACTTTTGAAAGTCGTGCCTGCGGTTATAGGCAGATGGGAATTTGTTATTGTCCGGTTGTAGATAACTTGACACCAGATCCGAATTAAAACGCATCAACCATGTGTGTAGCCGAGATGGTCTCTTTTCGGCGGAGTCTGGGAAGTGAACACAGTTTTGGGTTATGTTTGACATAAGTAGGAGTTCAGGATCACTTCTTGATCATTGCTAGCTTCACGACCGTTCCGCTTGCTTCCTTGTCGCTCTTATTTGCGTATGTTAGCCACCATATATGCTTAGTCGCTGCTGCAACCTCACCACTTATCCTTTCCATTCCCATTAAGCTTTGCTAGTCTTGATACCCATGGTAATGGGATTGCTGAGTCCTCGTGGCTCACAGATTACTACAACAACAGTTGTAGGTACAGGTTTTGCGATGATCATGACGCGAGAGCGATGTTTGCTTGTCTTGGAGTTCTTCTTCTGCTTCTTCTTCGATCAGGGGATAGGTTCCAGGTCGGCAGCCTGGGCTAGCAGGGTGGATGTCATTTGAGTTTCTGTTTGTGTTTCATCCGTAGTCGGATGTTGATCTTATGCATGATGATGTTGTATATGTGTGGCATTGTATGCCTTTTGTATGTATCCCCATCTATTATGTAATGTTGATGTAATGATATCCACCTTGCAAAAGCATTTCAATATGCGGGTCTATCCTTGGTGGGACCTTCGAGTTCCTTTTGGATAGGGTCGCATATTGGGCGTGACAAGTTAGTAATCAGAGCCTCGACCGACCATAGGAGCCCCCTTGATTGTTGGCCGTTGTTGAGTCTAGAAGAAAACTATTTTGAGTCTTAGGATTATATATATCGGAGAGTAAGATTCTTTTTACTCCTCAGTCCCTTCGTCGCTCTGGTGAGGTCTCCTGACGTAGATGTTTTGACTTTCCTCTCCTCAAATTTCACTAAATTTTTTTAGGATCACGCGGGTATCTTGGAATCGTTCCGATGGTTTTGTGACGAGAACATTGTTCTTGGTGCCTCCTGTCTTTTATGTGGCAGTGACCCGGGGAGTTGAGCTCCGAGGTGTTGTCGTCATAATTTTATCGTTGCAGTTCTGGAATACCTGAGTTTTGCCGACATCGAAAATCTCTTTTATGCAGTTGTTGGTGAGATAACCTCGACGCCACCCAGTACTAGGGTGGGAGTTCGTGAGTATTGCCATAGCTCGTATAACGGATGCTTTTCGAAGGTTGAGGTACACGATTTCCGAAGGTTTCTTGGTTATGTGTTGACGGATCGATACGGCTGGATGTAGGGGTTGTTAGTTTGGGTGAGATATATTGCTTCCCCCATATCCCCAACACCCGATTGCATAACCATAAAGTTTCGGGAGTTTATAGGTGGGAATTCAAGTAGCTCTAGTTTTATCTTTCCAACAGACACATGATACGATATGGGATCTATCATAGGTTTGTTTCCGGCTTATTCTGCAAGCCAAATCCTTTGTTTTGTTTTATTTGTGGTATTCGAGTTGCTTCGGAGTCAAATTTTGAATCCATACCTTTCTTAAACGGTGTTCTCATATTGCTATGTGGATACTAATCCTTCTTGATCATTGAGATTGCCATCTTAATTCTATTTTAAACCGGTGCGCTTCTCTTCGAGATGATCCCATCATTCTCCCCATCCGCAAGATCATTTCTAAGTTTTCTCAACGGTGTTTGTTTCATCCGTCCCCAAGTTGCCTTTGTTTTCCCGCCCTCCCACCCTTTTTTCTACAAGGACTTAGATTTCTTAATCAAGTATCCATTTATTCATGTGAAGTCACTTCACTCTTTTCAATCAATGTTCTGATCCGGTGATCCCTCGTGAAGATGCTCACGAGCTTCAAGTTCATCATCCTTCGTTCTTTTTTCTTCTCCGGTGGATCCAATTCAAGCTTTCAGTGTTGATCGTATTCCTTTCCTCGTGGCAAATGCTTTCTCATGCCGGTGCACCTCTCAATCACTCACCTCTTGCTATTCATTTGTTCCAGAGTGTTGAAGATATCTCAGAAGATATGTGTTTCCATTCTTAATCCGTTCAAGCTATTTGGAGATTGTTATCTCATTCAAGTCATTTAATTCAACCAGTGCAATCTCTCTTTTAAATTGTTCAATGGTGTTTCTTTTGAGTGGGCCCTAATCCATAGGTCTTTTCCCAGGATCTTACCTGGCTCTTCTAATATTCCCGGAGTCATTCCCAAATTCTTTTCAAAGTTTGACGTAAGAATGGGTTATCATCAGTCATATGTCTTTCTCCAAGATCTTTCAAATTCTTTTCATCGTTGGTTCAACCTTTCTAATTTTCTCTCAGAGTATCTCAATAATTCATGGTGGTGTTTCTCCTCGTCATTCTCGGATTTTGAAGACCGAAGAAGAGTTCCTCTTAAATCCTTACCCGTTCTTCCGAAGATACGTAGTTCAAGCTTGATGCCATCCTCTCATAATTGTTTTCCATTGTGAGAATTCTTTTCATGCATCTGGAGCATTCCGTGAGTTCTTTCCATTTTATTCCTATGAAGGCCATCATTTCGGGTTTATTCATTCTCAGCTTTTAGCTCTCCTTCTCCATATTCTACCAGTGCATCATTCAAGTATTCTCTAATAAGCTCGTGATCTCTTCGTTCTCATGTATCTAAATCCCCTCAAGTTTCTTCATTCGTTTTTCCAATTCTTCCCGTAAATTGTGCCTTTGCTACTCTCACTCGCAATTCTTATGGTGGTTCCTTCAAGATTTCACTTCCTTCATTATCATATCAATTCATTTGTTGTTTCCAAATTCCACCGGTGGTTCCATCAATACCTTCTCAAGTTTTGCGCTATATCTTTCTTAATCCTTTTTCAATGGGTATAAGTAGTATGCCAAATCCATTGCTTGTCATCAATTAAATTTTATGAAGGATAAGCATACAATAAATCTTATTCTTATTTCCTCGAGGTGACTCAATTCTTTTTACGGAGATTATTCATGATGAATAAATTCTTGTTTACAAGTGATTCATCTTTCTTTCCGGAGTTGGTCATCATATCACATTCTCGGTTCGAGAGGCTTCATCTTTCTTTTCAGAGTTCCAAGCTCCCTCAATTATCTCGTCGCGAAGCTCCATCTAAATCATTGCAAGGGTTCACCTTGTGTTTTCAATCTCTCTTTCTTTCTATCATCCTTTTATTACTGGAGTTCTTCATGGAGGATCTACATGATGGTTCATCAAGGATTTAATTCCTTCTTGAAGTGTTCATCGAGATTCTTTTCAGAGGAGTTCAAGCATTCTTCATCTTGCATTCTGAAGTGAAATTCTCTCTACGTTAGCTTTTGAGGTGGTGTTATATCATTCTTGGCAATTTCCATTCATGTTTCGCGATTCACATGTTGTCAAGAATGAGGTATTTTAAATCCATTAATCTCTTCTTTGGAGTTATCTTGGTATAGATTTCACCTAAAGCCTTCCCTAAGGAATGTTGCTATTGTGGTGCTTATCAATGATCCAAGTTATCTCTCTATCATCTTGGCGAAAGAAGTTTTCATCTCTTGTTTGATCTCAAACAAGCAATTGTTTTTCGTTAGTGGCAGAATTTCACCTCAAGTGTTGAGATGTTTCCATAAGCCCACTACAAGCTTATTCTTTTCGTTGTTGGTTTTCCAACAACTCCATTCTAGCATTTCTTGTAAGCGTGTTCTTTCAAGATCTTGTTTCCCTCCGTTCATTCCATTCCATTCTTTCATTTCTTCCATAGGCATTGTGATGTTGCTCTCTTCGACCAATCATCTCGTTTTCTCAAGATCATGTTCTTCTTCCTTGCTCATCCATTTAACCGGAGTGTCGTGTTTTCATTCGAGTTCTCTCATCTTATCAAGTTTTGCCTCCTTCCTCAATCGGAGAGCTGTCTGAAATCTTTCTTACCCCTTGTGCCATTCTTTAAATAGTTCCGGAGGTAGTGTGTTGTTGATTGTATCATCCAATCTTCTCAAGTTCATGTTCTATTCCTTCCATGTTCAACCGGAGTGCTGCCCGAATTCTTCCTCTCTCATCTTGTTTTAACTGGAGTGGTTTCGAATTCTATCTTGTCCATTAAACTCTTGATTCATGTCTTTGCAACCTTCAAGTTCTCATAATGTTCCTTGTTCCTCTTTTCTAACGGATTGTTTGCAATCTCGTTCATCTCTGTTGTACTCTTTCTTTTAAATTGCTCAACCTCTCAAGGTTCGTGGTTTCACTCGTTCGTCAAAGAAGCAACTTAGTTTTACCTCTTCTCTTCCTCTTTCGTTTCTCTCCGGTGCCATCCTAGATCTCAGGACGAGATCCTCTCATAGTGGTGGAGTGTTGTAACGCCCCAGATACAACTTTCCATATTCGTAACTCCAACTCTTGTCTTCTCCGGAGATGCGATATGTTATTTTCCTCCGTGGTTGGGTTTTTGTTTTTTGTTTGTTTTGCATTTTGTTCATGTCTTGCATTTCATCTCATGTCATCATTTGCATTGCATCGGCACTCGTTGCCGTCATTGTTTTCATAAAACTTGCGTTCGCTCGTAGTTGCCGCTTCTTCCTTGTCCTGTTGACCCCTCTCAGATCAACCGGACCGCTCTCTTCTCTCTCTTTTCTGAGCCCATCAAAACCCCTTGTCTCCATGGCGTTTTGCCAAACCCCTCGCGCGCGTCCGAGACTGCCACGAACCCGAACCGCTCAATCATCACCGTTGGATCCGGATCATCCCCAAACATCCGCAAAACATCTCTGTTTTCTTATTTGGACTCCCTAGCCTATTTATTCTCATCCGTCGGTTTTTGATCGGATGATCAAAACTTATCTCCCTTTTTCCTATATATAGACCCCTAGTCCATTTTTAGACCAAACCCTAAATCCTAGGACATTTGTCCCCCCTAGCCGCCGCCACCTACAGCCTCCTCCCTCCTCGGATCTGCCGCCGCCACCCATCAAATCCATCCATCCGCAGCGCCACCCACCTTCCTCGTTTTCTTCATCGGACCAATCCCGCGGCCTCTCTTCGAACCCCAGCCACCTCCTTGCCCGAATCCCCAGCAGCCGAACCCCTCGCGCGTCTCCTCCCTGCCTTCTTTGGAGCCACTGTGTGCGAGCCCGCAGGAGCTCGGGCTCGAGTGGATCGAGCCAGCTGCCCGCCGATAACCGCAGCAGCAGCAGCAACCAGGCACCGTCGCAACCTCTCCGTCCCAGTGCCTCCTCTTGGTCGCCTCAACCCCGTCGTCCTTCGGCCCTGCAAAGGCGAGCACCTGAGACCCTGCCCGCCCGAGCACCGGCTCGATCCACCGCTACAGCACGCCCATCGACCACCGCTGCAACTAGGCTGGAGCTCCGTCGCCCTTCTCTTCCTCCTTCCCCGCATTTTCCTCTCTCTCTCGCTCTCACATCGCTCCCTCTGTCTTGGTTCGTTAACAGGAGGAGCCCCGCCGCCAACGACCTCCTCTGCGCCCCGTCGACCGCGTCAGCGCACGCCTCGTCGCCGTTTTACCCAGCCGCCGTCAAGTTCGCGTCCGGCCTCAGATTTAGACAAAATCGAGCTTCCTAGACTGGATCCGCTCCTCCTCGCCTCATTTGTTTCGCCAGGAGCTCGCGCCAAGTCCGCCTTGTCGTTCTGCTTCACGGAGACGAGGACGAGCATGAGCCCTTGCCTCTTGCCGCGTCCGCAGCCTGCCTCCTCTCCAGCGTCGCGCCCAAGTCCCACGTTGCCCGCAGCCGTTCCCGCTATCCGTCGCCATGAACCTGCTGATGTTGCATCTGTTCTTCAGTTATGAGAGCAGCAGCAGCTCGCCCGTTCCGGGCGTTGACCGCGCCTCCAGCGCCTGGGCCAGCGCCTCCCCAAGGCCCAGTGCCCCTTCCAGCATCCCTCTCCATCGACTGGGCCTTAGCCCATGGGTGAGCGCCCACACCCCTCCTCACTATTTGCCCTTCCAGATTCGGCCCATGTCACGTTTTTTCCAGTTCTGCGAATTTCGCTTTGTCCAGTAATTTAACTGTTTTACAGAAAAACCCTCCTAGTTCATGCATTAATAACTTCATAACCGTGCATTGGATTAAAATGATCTATATATGTAAAATGCTTAGAATTTTGTCTAGTTTCACAATTTGCAACTTTCACCCCTGTTTAAAATGTTTAAAATGCTATTTGTTTAAATTTGCTCAAATGCCATGTTAAATGATTTATTTCATAACTAAATAACCGTAGCTCGGTTTTAAATGTTCTTTATATGTAAATGGGGTGGAAAAATGCCTAGTTTAACATGGTGCACTTTATTTTCCTGTTTAACAACCTTAAAATATGGTTTAGTGCAGAACAGTACCAAATTTATTTTATGCACATGGGGATTTTTCGGAATTGTTGTTTTGTTGTTCCGGCCTCATTTAAACTTGCTTAGATAGGTAGTTTTATTATGCCTCACCTCTTTCCATGTTTAACAACATTTAATATTGTTTGGTAGCTTAAACGAGATTAAACTAAATATGTCCATGTGGTGTTTTGTCAATATGCAACTCGTTGCATATTGAGCTCCACTTAACTTGTAGTATTGTTTGTTGCACTTTGCCATGCCATGCCTCATTAAACCGGACATGCATCATGCTTGTTTGTGCATCATGCCATGTTTATGATCGTGCATTTACAATGTTTTTTTTTTCTGGTGTTGCTTCTTAGTTCCGGTAATGTTGTGATTGTGAGGATTCGTTCGACTACTCCCATTCGTCTTCTTCATGGACCCGTTCTTCTTCCTATCGGGATTTCAGGCAAGATGACCGTGACCTTGGATCTCATTACTATCATTGCTATGCTAGTTGCTTCGTTCTATCGCTTTGCTGCGTTACCTATCTTTTGCTCATCAAGCCTCCCAAATTGCCATGAACCTCTAACCTTTGACACCCTTCCTAGCAAACCATTGCTTGGCTATGTTACCGCTTTGCTCAGCCCCTCTTATAGTGTTGTTAGTTGCAGGTGAAGTTGAAGATTGCTCCTTGGTGGACAGGATTTTGGTTGGGATATCACAATATCTCTTATATTATTAATGCATCTATATACTTGGTAAAGGGTGGAAGACTCGGCCTTTTGCCTTGTGTTTTGTTCCACTCTTGCCGCCCTAGTTTCCGTCATACCGGTGTTATGTTCCCGGATTTTGCGTTCCTTACACGATTGGGTGATTTATGGGACCCCCTTGACAGTTCGCTTTGAATAAAACTCTTCCAGCAAGGCCCAACCTTGGTTTTACCATTTGCCTCACCACCACCTATACCTTTCCCTTGGGTCGGCCAACCGGAGGGTCATCTTTATTTTAGCCCCCCCAGGCCAGTGCTTGTCTAAGTGTTGGTCCGAACTAGAGCCCTTTTCAGTGCCCCCTCAGGGAAACTTGAGGTCTGGTTTTAGTTGTACGGATTGCTCATCCGGTGTTGCCCTGAGAACGAGATATGTGAAGCTCCTATCGGGATTGTCGACGCATCGGGCGGTCTTGCTGGTCTTGTTTTACCATTGTCGAAATATCTTGTAAACCGGGATTCCGAGTCTGATCGGATCTTCCTGGGAGAAGGTATATCCTTCGTTGATCGCGAGAGCTTATCATGGGCTAAGTTGGGACACCCCTGCAGGGTATAAACTTTCGAAAGCCGTGCCTGCGGTTATAGGCAGATGGGAATTTGTTAATGTCCGGTTGTAGATAACTTGACACCAGATCCGAATTAAAACACATCAACCATGTGTGTAGCCGTGATGGTCTCTTTTCGGCGGAGTCTGGGAAGTGAACATGGTTTTGGGTTATGTTTGACGTAAGTAGGAGTTCAGGATCACTTCTTGATCATTGCTAGCTTCACGACCATTCCGCTTGCTCTCTTCTTGCTCTTATTTGCGTATGTTAGCCACCATATATGCTTAGTCGCTGCTGCAACCTCACCACTTATCCTTTCCATTCCCATTAAGCTTTGCTAGTCTTGATACCCATGGTAATGGGATTGCCGAATCCTCGTGGCTCACAGATTACTACAACAACAGTTGCAGGTACAGGTTTTGTGATGATCATGACGTGAGAGCGATGTTTGCTTGTCTTGGAGTTCTTCTTCTGCTTCTTCTTCGATCAGGGGATAGGTTCCAGGTCGGCAGCCTGGGCTAGCAGGGTGGATGTCGTTTGAGTTTCTGTTTGTGTTTCATCCGTAGTCGGATGTTGATCTTATGTATGATGATGTTGTATATGTGTGGCATTGTATGCCTTTTGTATGTATCCCCATCTATTATGTAATGTTGATGTAATGATATCCACCTTGCAAAAGCGTTTCAATATGCGGGTCTATCCTTGGTGGGACCTTCGAGTTCCTTTTGGATAGGGTCACATATTGGGCGTGACAAAATTTCCATTAAAGAAATGGATGGAACACTTCCCAAGAGAGATAATTAAACCTCCATATGTTTCTATTATGAGAGCCACCTATGGCATTACTTTGAAGGATGATAATACTTGAAACTATGCATTATGCCTAGCTCGGGGCATTAAACAATAGCGTTTGTTGGGAGGCAACCCAATAATTATCTTTTTGCTTTCATTTTATTTTGTTGAGTAGACATGACTATTGCTACTGTAATGGTTGTGTTTTTACCTTTTATTTTGATTCATGTGCCAAGTAAAGCCTTTAGGATGATTTGGATGATTGTTCAACTGATCTTGTGCAGAAACAGAAACTTCTGCGTTCGGTGTTTGAATTTTAGTTCTGTACTAGAACGTGATCAACTATTGGATGTTTTACACAGTATTGGGATACAAAATTTGTACATTATCCAAATTTTTTAAATTTTTTGGAGTTGCATAAGTATGGATAAAAATTCTGTCATTATGTATTGTTTTGTTTTAGACATATTCTATTTTTATTGCATAACGTGCTTGTTTTGATGATGATATGGATTGTATCAGGGGGTATAAGCCATGGAGAAGTTAGAATATGATAGTTATTATGAAAGAACACTTATGAATCTATTTATAATAGTACCCAAAGTGGATGATTTGATTTATTCTACTAATGGATCTCACGAGGTTTTGTTGAGTTTTGTGTGATTAAAGTATTCAAGTTTTTGGTGAGATGATGATGAATGAAGGAATAAGGAGCGGCAAGACCCTAAGCTTGGGGATCCCCAAGGCACCCCAAGGTAATATCCAAGGAAGATCCAACCATCTAAGCTTGGGGAAGCCTCGGAAGGCATCCCCTCTTTCGTATCCAGTCTATTGGTAATATTACTCGGAGCTATAATTTTATTCATGACATGATATGTTTTTTTCTTGGAGCGTTGCGTACTATAGTGTTTTTTTGTTTGCTTGTTTCCATAGTCATTGTTTGCTGGTCACACCAATTATGAGAGATACACATTCATCACAATTTATTAGAATGATCATTATGCTTCACTTATATCTTTTGAGATAAGGCAACTTGCTCATATGCTTCACTTATATCTTTAGAGCACGGGGATATTTATATTTTATAGAAATAATTTGCACTCAAGCTTGACTTGTATATTTTTGAGAGTTAAGTAGGAAGTGGTAATTTGTATGAGCTATATGTTTAGTATAAAAATGATAGGTATACAAGAGTGGATTATAAAAACTTCCATGTAGATCATTAAATATGATGCGATTTATCAATGATATTGAAGTTATACTATGGAAGATTACTAGTTAATAAACATTAGTTAGTAAAAATATCGGTTTTAAGGTTTGACCTCATTAAAGTGTCGGTTGTGGTTTGGCTAGGAAGTTAGAGCGTAATTTATCCTTGATTGATATCCTTTGTGTTGTCCGGATCGGGGGCGCGCGATGGTTAACTCCTCCCAACCTCCTCCCTAGTGGCATGCTAGTAGTGCTTTGCTTTGAGGCTAATAAACTTTCACAATAAATATTTGAGTTCTTTATGATTAATGTGAGTTTGTGGACTATAAGCACTTCTACCTATCCATATTTTGCTAGCCTCTTTGGTATCGTCCATTGTCCGTTCTCTCCTAAAGACTTACTGCAAACTTCGTCGTTGTATCCAAACCTGGTGATATGACATGCTCTATCACACATAAGCCTTATTATATCCTTCCTCGAAACAGCCACCGTACCTACCTATCATGGCATTTCCATAGTGGTTGCGAGATATATTGCCATGCAACTTCCATCGTTACTATTCACATGACTTGAGCATTCATTGTCATTTTGCTTTGCATGATCATATAGAGCTGGCATGATATTTGTAATGCAGCCAGCATTCATCATTATTATACATGTTATGCTAGATCATTGCACATCCTGGTATGCTACCAGAGGCATTCATATGTAGTCATATCATTCAGTTTATCGATTTGTAAGTAAATACAAGTGTAATGATTATCATTATTAGAGCATTGTCCCAGTGAGGAAAATAATGATGGAGATTGATGAGTCCTCAAAAAAGTGGGGATGAGGTTCATGTTATTGTTCTAAAATATGAGAGAGAGAGAGAATGGAAAAAAGAAAAAGAGAGAACGGACAACGTTAATGTCCTTTACCACACTTGTGCATCAAAGTAGCACCGTGTTCTTCAAATAGAGAGTCTCCATGATTTGCCACTTCTGTATAGTAGTGCGAATTTTTACATTATAGAATTTGACTTGCATATTCTGATGATGAGCTTACTCAAATGCTTGAGGTTTTTATGAGCAATAAAGTTGGATGCACACCCACTTAGTTTCAGTAGTGA
Source organism: Triticum aestivum (assembly GCF_018294505.1). NCBI lineage: Eukaryota > Viridiplantae > Streptophyta > Magnoliopsida > Poales > Poaceae > Triticum > Triticum aestivum. Next base: position 180,060,652 of record NC_057804.1, read on the forward strand.
GCTTTCATACACTTATAGCTCTAGTGCATCTGTTGCATGGCAATACCTACTCCTCGCATTGATATCAACTGAAAGGCCTCTCCATTGCCTAACGATCCGCTGAGCTGATGCGAGACTTTCTCAACCATTTGTCTTCTCTTATAAACCCCTACCATCATTCTCTTTGCCATCAAAAGTGCTAAGTCCATGGCTCACGCCCGGGTATTGAGTGGAGTTGAAAATGTTGAAGCGAGAAAAAGTATGTTACACTTGCTTGGTTTAGCACTGGGGTGTTCATGATTTATACTTTATGCTAGGAAGACCAAGCTATGCCATGCTTACATGAATAAATGAGTAGGAATAACATTCTTTACCATTATTTATTTTGAAGAGTAATGATTATTTTCTAGCATTCTTTTATATTATCATTTTGATATCTATTAAGTCATCCCTTCTCAACATTCATACTCAAAGGAATTACATGATTAAGACATGTTAGGTAGCATTTCACATCAAAAATCCTGTTTTTACCATTTACCTATTCGAGGGAGAACACGAATTAAGCTTGGGGATGCTGATATGTATCCAATGTATCTATATTTTTTATTGTTCCATGCTATTATAATATCAATCTTGTATGCTTTATATGCCATTTTATATCATTTTTGGAACTAACCTATTAACTTAGTGCCCAATGCGAGTTCCTGTTTTTTCCTACCTTTGTTTCCCGAAAAACCATACCAAACAAAGTCCAAACACGATGAAACTTTACGGTGATTTTGTATGGACGGAAGAGACCCTAGAAGCTTTAGGGAAGGGCTTGACGACCTGTAGGTGGGCCACAAGATAAGGGGCACACCACCTAAGCTTGTGGGCCCTATAGACCTATGTTTGCCCTAATTCCTGCGCTATAAATTCTCTAAATTCCAGAGACCCCCATAGTGCGACCCGAAACAATTTTATCGCCGCCGCAAGTCTTTGTTCTTCCATGATCACATCCGGAAGCCTCCGCCGATACCCTGCTGGTGGGGGAATCAATCATGGAGGCCATCTTCGTCAACCTTGTTGCCTCCATGATGATGTGTGAGTATTCCCCATAGGACCTACGGGTCCATAGCAGTAGCTAAATATCTCTCTCTCCCTTTTCGATCATCAACGCAATGATCTCTTCGGATATCTATTCGATGTAATCTTTGTTGTGTGTTTGCTGGGATACGATAAATTGTGGGTTTATGATCATATTATTCATTCAAAGTAATTGAGTCTTTTCTGAGATTGAGTATGTGTGATTTTATAGCCTTGTATTTCTCTCTGATCTATCTATCTATTTTGGCCAATTAGATTAGTTTATCTTCAGTGGGGGAGGTGCTTGGTAGTAGGTTCAATCTTGCGGTGTCCTTAATCTGTGATAGGAGGAGTTGCAAGGCACATATTTCTGTTGTTCCTGGTAAGGGTAAAATTATGGGGCTCCAACATATTATTTGCTCTTGCTTTGTCTATATTACGTCATAATGCTTCAAGCATTACTCTATTTGTTATGAACTTAATACTTCAAGACGCATGATGAATAGCGGTCGAGGGGTGGAGTAATAGTAGTAGATTGAATAAGATTAACGATCTACTTGTCTCTGATGTAATGCCTATGTATTGATCACGCCATGAAGAATCATCATAACTATGCGCTATTCTATCAATTGCTCAACATCAATTATTCTACCCACCATACTATGCTCATGAGTGAGATGCCTCTAGTGAATGCTATGGTCCCAGGTCCATTCACTTTATATTTACTAAAACCCTTAAAATACTTGCTGCAATTTATTTTCTTTTATTTTCCTTTTTATTTATCTATCTACCACTATGATAGTTAATCCTTCCAATTAACGAGTACAAAGGAATTGACAACCCCTTTGCCCGCGTTGGGTGCAAGTATTTGTTTTGTGTGTGTGCAGGTACTGTTTACATTTGTTTGTGTGATGTCCCCTACTGGTTCAATAAACCTTGGTTCTTGAGTGAGGGAAATACTATTTGCTACTATTCTACATCTGAAAGTGCAACTAATCCCGGGTGGCTTTGGTAATTCATAACAATATATAGCTCACTGAACTAATATCCATTCAAGTTAAATATTTCAGAAAGTTCAATGATTGGCATGGCATGGACTAGAGATGTGGACCCCTAAAAATGCTAAGGACAAAGATTGGCAAAAGCTCAAGACATTGAGGCCATAGGAAAGCCAATACTATTAAAAGGGGATGAGGTGTTGCTTAATGGTCTACTTGCTCAAAGTGCTTAGTGATATTGCTCCAAAACTCACAACCACTTTATCATTTCCACATATGTCCAAACCTCGAAGTCAAACTCAGCCCCACTGATTTGATCTATCCGGCGCAACCGAGTTCAGTTGACATAGCCACTACCAGAAACCCTAGACAATTAGGTCTCACCGATATGGATGTCGGTCTCACCAAGATGGCATTGCAAACTCTCTGTTTCCCTTTGTAACACTTCGGTCTCACTGAAATGAGCGATGGTCCTACTGAGTTTGCATGACAAACTCTCTGTTTCCTTCCATAACATTTCAGTCTCACCGAAATGAGCGATCGGTCCCATCGAGTTTGCCTGATCAACTCTTTGTTTACTCATTGCTAGAATCGTTCTCACCGAGTTCATGCAATCAGTCTCACCGAGATGAGGTTTTACCCTAGCCCTAGCACATCGGTCCCACCGAATTGATCATGTCGGTCCCACCAAGATTCCTAACATTCAAATTTTGAACTGAATCGGTCTCACCAAGTTCTTCTATTCGGTCTGACCGAGTTGAGTCAAATGTGTGTAACGTTGGATTTTGTGTGGAGGCTATATATACCCCTCCACCCCCATCTCCATTTACGATAGAGCCATCAGAACATGCCTACACTTCCACTACTCATTTCTAATAGAGAACCACCTACTCATGTGTTGAGACCAAGACATTCCAATCCAACCACAAGAATCTTGATCTCTAGCCTTCCCCAAGTTGCTTTCCACTCAAATCATCTTTCCACCATAGCCAAATCTGTGAGAGAGAGTTGAGTGTTGGGGAGACTATCATTTGAAGCACAAGAGAAAGGAGTTCATCATCAACACACCATCTATTACCTTATGGAGAGTGGTGTCTCCTAGATTGATTAGGTGTCACTTGGAGCCTCCGACAAGATTGTGGAGTTGAACCAAGGAGTTTGTAAGGGCAATGTGTCGCCTACTTTGTGAAGATCTACACAAGTGAGGCAAGTCCTTCATGGGCGATGGCCATGGTGGGATATACAAGGTGGCTTCTTCGTGGACCCTTCGTGGGTGGAGCCCTCCGTGGACTCGCGCAACCGTTACCATTCGTGGGTTGAAGTCTCCATCAACGTGGATGTACGATAGCACCACCTATCGAAACCACGCCAAAAATGTCCGTGTCTACATTGCCTTTGCCTTCTCCAAACCCGTCCCTTTACCTTCATATGCAACGTTTTACTTTCCACTACTACACTCTTAGAATTGCATGTGTAGGTTGATTGCTTGACTTGTGCTAAGTTGCTAAAATCTGCCAAGACTTAAAACTGGGAAAAGGCTAGATTTTTATTTGGTCAAGTAGCCTAATCACCCCCCCTCTAGACCTACTTTCAATCCTACAAGTGGTATCAGAGCTTTGATCTCCATTTTCCTTGATTTCCATAGCTTTGGTGATCATAGCCTTTGTTTCACAACCTAGGAGAGTATGGCGTCTAGCGAGGGAAATTACCACCATAGAGGTCCTTACTTTGATGGTACTGATTTTGCTAGTTGGAAGCATTAGATGAAAATGCATATTCTTGGTCATAACCCCGCCGTTTGGGCTATTGTGCCTATTAGTTTGCAAGGTGAATACTTCGAGGATGGAAGAGAACCGGATCATGAAGCGTCCGTGGAAGAATTGAAGATGTTGCAATACAATGCTCAAGCTTGTGACATTCTATTCAACGGATTGTGCCCCGAAGAATTCAAAAAAATCAGTTGCCTTGAGAATGCAAAGGAAATTTGGGATACTTCGGTTGATATGCACAAAGGTACTGAGTCCGTCAAGGAATCCAAGTTGGATGTGCTTCAAAGTCAACTTGATAAGTTCAAAATGAAGGATGATGAAGGAGTCGCTGAAATGTACTCTAGGCTTGCTCTCATCACAAATGAGATTGTCGGCTTAGGAAGGGAAGAGATGACCAATAGATTCATCATCAAGAAGATCCTAAGAGCCTTGGATGGAAAATATGATACCGTGTGCACCTTGATCCAAATGATGCCCAATTACAAAGATCTCAAGCCAACAGAAGTCATTGGTAGAATTGTTGCTCATGAGATGTCACTCAAGGATAAGGAAGAGCTCCCCAACAAGTCAAGTGGTGCTTACAAAGCTTCATATGATGCTCTTACAACATCAAGTGAGAAACAAGTCTTCAATGAAGAATTCAGCTTAATGGTGAAGAACTTCAACAAGTCCTACAAGAGTAGAAGCAAAGATAGAAGTTCCAAGTAAGGGTCCTACAATGACAAAAGATCTTCTAGTCGTGATCACAACTGCTACAACTATGGAAGACTAGGACACTACTCCAATGAGTGTACGACTCCCTACAAGAGAAGAGAAGATTCACCTAAAAGGAGAAGTAAAAGAAATGAATCACCACAAAGAGAGAGAAGGAGTAGAGATGATCATTATGAATGAAGACCCTCTCATAGAAGCAAGGATTCAGAAAGGAAGGACAAGTCATCGAAGAGCTACACAAGACGAATACATCAAGCTCGTGTTGGTGAATGGGTATCTGGTTCCGACTCCGACGACTACTCCGAGAGAAGCTATCACTCCGACTCTGAATATACTCAAGATGAAGGTGTTGCTGGTCTTGCACTTGTGTCATCCAACTCCTATGACATATTTGACTCACCAAATGAAGGAATTGAAAGATGCTTCATGGCTAAAGTCCCTAAGGTATCACACTCTGAGTACTTCGATTTCTATAGTGATGAAGATGATTTGCTAGGTGATGATGATTTACTTGTTGACAACACTAGTGATGAAAACTATGATGAAATTGCTATTAATCATGCTAATCCAGATGTAACGAATGACAATGATAAGAAGGAAATTGAGTGTCTAACTAAAGAACTAGACCCTCTTAAGTTAGCTCATGAAACTACCTTAGAGGATCATCGAGAGCTTTTAAAGACTCATGAGAATCTACGCTTTGAGAAGCTCAATTTAGAGAAAGAGCATGGGTTCTTAAAGGCAATCAATGATGATCTTTGTAAGAAAAGGTCTTCTTACATTGCCAAGCATATACTCTTGTCTACTTACATGCCACAAGTAAAATCTAGCAACAAGAGCAAGAAACATTCTTCTTCTAGTAGTAACAATAATCATGCGAAATCCAATATTGTTGTTCTAGTACTTCTATTGATTCCACTAATGATTCTCTTAGCCAAGTTACACTTGAGCAAGAAAATAGCTTATTGAAGCGAATTATAGAGAAAGGTGTTTACAAGAGCCTTGTCAAAAGTAAACAATTTGAGGAAATTGTACGCAAGAAAGGAAGGCACCGAAAGAATCAAGGTGTTGGTTTTGAACGCAAGTTCAATGCCAATGGAGTTGAGTGGGAAGAAGATCAATACCCCAAGATGAAGTTTGTTCCTCAACAAGAGAAGTATGACCCCACTAGTTTCAAGGGAACACAAGCTCAAGATGATCTTCCACCACAAGACCACAAGCTAAAAGGCAAGGACAAGCTTCAAGAAGAGACTGATTCACTTGAAGAAGCTCCTAAGGCCTTGGTCAAGTGGGTTCCCAAGACTACACCAAGTTCTACTTCATCAAGTACGACTACAACTCCAAGGATTCCCATCAAGTTGATGTGGATCCCAAAGAAGAAGGCCTATAGAGTTCTTGAGAGTGACTCCGCCAACATACTTCACTCATATTCATTTGGCAAGGACAAGTGCAATCAACTTCCATATCTTGCACTATTTCAAGGAGTCACAAACCCTCTTGTTGGTAAGATAAGGGAAAAGGTAACCTAATGTTTTCATGGACATCATCATATGTGAATTTCACTCTATGTCTATGGATATCCTTGTGTTTTCCTTGTGAGACTAACCCATGTAGGAATTGAAAGTGCAACTCACTCCAATGGATTGCTCCAAATGATCCACATCAACATTGAGCATACACATCATCAACAACTACATGAAGTCATCATCGACAAAACCCAAGGTTAGTTCATCCCTCTAAGGGGGGGGGGATATCACATCTAGGGGGAGCTTTGCTCTGAGAATTGAGCTAAAGCAACTCTAATGGTGTGGACACAACAGTGCTTTATGTAAAAGTGGTAACCCCACTTGTGCTTAAATGATGAGTATGACCTATGATCAAATGTTCTCATTTGACTCCTAAGTCAATATACTCATATATAGATGACCTAGTCATCGCCAATTGCTTGATAGATGCTAGAGTGTTTGTGCATGCTTTGCCACATATTTTATTTGCTATCTTATTGTGTGAGCATGTTGGTTGCATAGTTTTATCCATTCAAGGACATCCATTTGTTGCATTGGTTGTTTGGCTTTTCTTTTTGCCAAATGGATGGACAAGAATGCCTAAGTACTCCCTCTAGCTATCTATGCTTTTCTCATCTCAAACTCTATTCATGCTACATCACAAAGTTTGAACAAGTCGAATTTGGGCCCTCCGGGTGAGGAGCAGTCGGAGCTACGATCCATCAAGGGCTTAAACTTCCAAAACCTCTTAATGCATCCCGGTTAGACCAACTCATCCCACTCGGTCTCACTGAATTCATTAAGTTGGTCTAGGTTTTCATCTCGGTGCACTCGACTAGAACAATTTGCTCACACCAAGTTGCAGTAACTGTTAGCAGTTTTGCATCTCGGTGCCACCGAGTCATTCCACTCGGTCACACTGACAGTGACTAGGTATATATATACCGCGGGTTCAAATTTGGAAATTTCTCCAAACCTCTCGACCGCGACCTCCCAGCTCTGCCGCCCCCTTGGTCTCTGGATCGTTGTCGTCGTCGCTAGTGGCTCCAGTCGCTGGTCTCCCTCGCCGTCAATGGGAATCTCACTGCCATTGTCGTTGTAGCAAGTTCATTGCCAAGTTAGGGTACGAACTCGACCTCTTTGTGCGTTCTCTTACTCCGTTTCTTGCACAAAGATCATTGCCATTGTCCTATCCATGAATGAGATCAATCTATCCAACAAAAAATTCCATTAGAATAGATTTGATGCAAGAACTTAGGGTTAGGTTTCCGCCGAACTCATCTTGGGCCGACCGATCTGAGGATCTCAGTCTCACTGATTTGGCTCAGGCCATTGCACAAGTACAACTCTGTCTGACCAAAGTGTACTAATCGGTGTGACCGGAATCACATACTCTGTGAAACCCTAGCATCTTGGAGTCACCGAACTGCATTTTGGTCTGACCGAAATTTTATGTTTAGACACTGTTTATGCTTCGGTGTCATCGAGTTTTTCAAATCGACAGCTCCGAAATGCTTTCTGCATAAAAGTAAAGTTAAGTTTTTGTCTCAATATTTTTGCAAAATAGCTATGCTTTGTGATGCTCATCCACTCTATCTATATCCATCTATTCACAGGGCCAGTTTCAGAGATGTCAGGGGGCACTGACAGCCACAACAAATCTGAAGAGCAAGTGAATCTCAGTGAGGGCACTAGTCCCTCCAACAATAGTTATGATGAAGGTACTAGAAGCACTCCAAGTGTTAGGGAACGCGGTAATTTCAAAAAAAATCCTACGATCACGCAAGATCTATCAAGGTGATGCATAGAAACGAGTGGGGAGAGTGTGTCCACGTACCCTCGTAGACCGAAGGTGGAATCATTTCAATAACGCGGTTGATGTAGTCGAACTTCTTCGCGATCCAACCAATCAAATACCGAACGTACGACACCTCTGCGTTCAGCACACGTTCAGCTCGATGATGTCCCTCGTACTCTTGATCCGGTTGAGGACAAGGGTGAGTTCCGTCAGCACAATGGTGTGGCGATGGTGATGATGATGCTACCGGCGTAGGGCTTCGCCTAAGCACTACGATGGTATGATCGAGCTGTGTAACTGTGGAGGGGGGCACCGCACATGGTTAAGAGAAACTTGTGTGTCTTTGGGGTGCCCCCTGCCCACATATATAAATGAGGGAGGGAGGGAGGGAGGCCGACCCCCTAGGGGTGCGCCTAGAGTATGGAGTCCTACTAGGACTTCCAAGTCCTAGTAGGAATCCCTTTCCCTTTTGGAGTAGGAGAGAAGGAAAGAGGGAAAGAGAGAGGGAGTAGGAAAGGGCAAGGGGGGCGCCAACCCCTTCCTCTAGTCCAATTCAGACCCATGGGGGGGGGAGGGGGGGTTGCGCGCCACCTCCCCTTTGGCCTGCCACCTCCTTTCCCGTATGGCCCAATAAGGCTCATTACTTCTCCTGGTGAATTCTCGTAACTCCCGGTACTCCAAAAAATACCCGAATCACTCAGAACCTTTCCGATGTCCGAATATAGCCTTCCAATATATGAATCTTTACGTCTCGACCATTTCGAGACTCCTCGTCACGTCCATGATGTCATCTGGGACTCCGAACAAACTTAGGTCATCAAAACACATAACTCATAATACAAATCGTCATCGAACGTTAAGCGTGCGGACCCTATGGGTTCGATAACTATGTAGACATGACCGAGACACATCTCCGGTCAATAACCAATAGTGGGACTTGGATGGTCATACTGGATCCTACATATTCTACGAAGATCTTTATCGGTCAAGCCGCATAACAACATATGTTGTTCCCTTTGTCATTGGTATGTTATTTGCCCGAGATTCGATCGTCGGTATCATCATACCTAGTTCAATCTTGTTACCTGCAAGTCTCTTTACCTGTTCTGTAGTGCTTCGTCCTGCAACTAACTCATTAGTCACATTGCTTGCAAGGCTTATAGTGATGAGCATTACCGAGAGGGCCCAAAGATACCTCTCTGATACACGGAGTGACAAATCCTAATCTTGATCTATGCTAACCCAACAAACTCCTTCGGAGACACCTGTAGAGCATCTTTATAATCACTCAGTTACGTTGTGATGTTTGATAGCACACAAGGTGTTCCTCCGGTATTCGGGAGTTGCATAATCTCATAGTCTGAGGAACGTGTATAAGTCATGAAGAAAGCAGTAGCAATGAAACTGTAACGATCATAATGCTAAGCTAACGGATGGGTCTTGTCCATCACATCATTCTCCTAATGATGTGATCTTGTTCATCAAATGACAACACATGTCTATGGTTAGGAAACATAACCATCTTTGATTAATGAGCTAGTCAAGTAGAGCATACTAGGGACACTATGTTTTGTCTATGTATTCACACATGTACTAAGTTTCCGGTTAATACAATTCTAGCATGAATAATAAACATTTATCATGATATAAGCAAATATAAATAACAACTTTATTATTGTCTCTAGGGCATATTTCCTTCAGTCTCTCACTTGCACTAGAGTCAATAATCTAGTTCACGTCGCCATGTGATTTAACATCAATAGTTCACATCTGTATGTGATTAACACCCATAGTTCACATTGCCATTTGACCAACAACCAAAGGGTTTACTAGAGTCAATAATATAGTTCACATTGCTATGTGATTAACACCCAAAGAGTACTAAGGTGTGATCATGTTTTGCTTATGAGAGAAGTTTAGTGAACGGGTCTGTCACTTTCAGAGCCATATGTATTTTGCATTTATTCTATGTCTACAATGCTCTGCATAGAGCTACTCTAGCTAATTGCTCCCACTTTCAATATGTATCCAGATTGAGACTTAGATTCATCTGAATTGGTGTAAAAGCTTGCATCGACGTAACTCTTTACAACAAACTCTTTATCACACCCATCACCGAGAAACATTTCCTTAGTCCTCACTAAGGATAATTTTGATCGTTGTCCAGTGATATACTCTTAGATCACTATTGTACCCCCTTGCCAAACTCATGGCAAGGTACACAATAGGTCTGGTACACAACACAACATACTTTATAGAACATATAACGGTGGCATAGGGAAGGACTTTCATTCTCTTTCTATCTTCTGTCGTGGTCGGGCTTTGAGTCTTACTCAGCTTTACACCTTGTATTACAGACAAGAACTCCTTCTTTGACTGATCCATTTTGAATTCTTTCAAAAACTTGTCAAAGTATTTACTCATTGCAAAATCTTATCAAGCGTCTTGATCTATCTCTATAGATCTTGATGCCCAATATGTAAGCAGCTTCACCGAGGTCTTTCATTGAAAAATTCTTATTCAAGTATCCCTTTATGCTATCCAGAAATTCTATATCATTTCCAATCAGCAATATGTCATCTACATATAATATTAGAAATGCTACATAGATCCCACTCACTTTCTTGTAAATACAGGCTTCTCCAAAAGCCTGTATAAAACCATATGCTTTGATCACACTTGCTACGTCTTGAGCTTGCGTTGGTTTCCTCGAAGAGGAAAGGGTGATGCAGCAATAGTAGCGTAAGTATTTCCCTCAGTTTTTGAGAACCAAGGTATCAATCCAGTAGGAGGCTCCTCAAAAGTCCCACGCACCTACACAAACAAACAAAGAACTCTCAACCAACGCAATAAAGGGGTTGTCAATCCCTTCACGGCCACTTGCGAAAGTGAGATCTGATAGAGATAGTATGATAAGATAAATATATTTTTGGTATTTTATAATATAGATGCAAAATGTAAAGATGCAAATAAAAGTAGATTGGGAGAAAATATGAGAAGAGATAGACCCGGGGGCCATAGGTTTCACTAGTGGCTTCTCTCAAGATAGCATAAGTATTACGGTGGGTGAACAAATTACTGTCGAGCAATTGATAGAAAAGCGAATAATTATGAGATTATCTAGGCATGATCATGTATATAGGCATCACGTCCGCAACAAGTAGACCGACTCCTGCCTGCATCTACTACTATTACTCTACACATCGACCGACTCCTACCTGCATCTAGAGTATTAAGTTCATAAAGAACAGAGTAACACATTAAGCAAGATGACATGATGTAGAGGGATAAACTCAAGCAATATGATATAAACCCCATCTTGTTATCCTCGATGGCAACAATACAATACGTGCCTTGCTGCCCCTGCTGTCACTGGGAAAGGACACCGCAAGATTGAACCAAAATCTAAGCACTTCTCCCATGGCAAGAAAGATCAATCTAGTAGGCCAAACCAAACTAATAATTCGAAGAGACTTGCAAAGATAACTCAATCATACATAAAAGAAATTCAGAGAAGATTCAAATATTATTCATAGATAAACTTGATCATAAACCTACAATTCATCAGATCTCGACAAGCACACCGCAAAAAGAGTTTAAATCGAATAGATCTCCAGAAGATAGGGGAAGAACATTGTATTGAGATCCAAAAAGAGAGAAGAAGCCATCTAGCTAATAACTATGGACCCGTAGGTCTGTGGTAAACTACTCACAACTCATCGGAGGGGCAATGATGTTGATGTAGAAGCCTTCCGTGGTCGATTCCCCCTCCGGCAGACTGCCGGCGAAGGCTCCAAGATGAGATCTCGCGGATACAGAAGGTTATAGCGGTGGAAATTGTGTTTCGTTGGCTCCCTGGATGTTTTCGGGGTACGTAGGCTTATATAGGAGGAAAAAGTACGTCGGTGGATGCCCGAGGGGCCCACGAGACAGGGGGCACGCCCTATAGGGGGGGGGGCGCCCTCCTATCTCGTGGAGGCCTCGGCTGCTTCTTAACTTGCACTCCAAGTCCTCTGGATCACATTCGTTCCAAAAATCACGCTCCCGAAGGTTTCATTCCGTTTGGACTCCGTTTGATATTCCTTTTCTTCGAAATACTGAAATAGGCAAAAAAAAACAACAATACGGGTTGGGCCTCTGGTTAGTAGGTTAGTCCCAAAAATGATATAAATGTGTAAAATAAAGCCCATAAACATCCAAAAGGGGTAATATAATAGCATGGAACAATCAAAAATTATAGATACATTGGAGACGTATCAAGCATCCCCAAGCTTAATTCATGCTCGTCCTCGAGTAGGTAAATGATAAAAGGAGAATTTTTGATGTGGAATGCTACCTAGCATAATTATTAATGTAATTTTCTTTATTGTGGCATGAATGTTGAGATCCAAATGATTCAAAATAAAAGTTCATATTGATAAAAGAAATAGTGACACTTCAAGCATACTAATCAAAGTAATCATGTCTTCTCAAAATAACATGGCAAAAGAAAGTTCATCCCTACAAAATCATATAGTTAGGCTATGCTTCATTTTCGTCACACAAAGATGTTCCCAACTTCTATACCCCCGATGACAAGCCAAGCAATTGTTTCATACTTAAAAAATCTCAAACTTTTTCAACCTTCACGCAATACATGAGCGTGAGCCATGGATATAGCACTATGGGTGGAATAGAATATGATGATGGCGATTGTGTGGAGAAGACATAAAGGAGAAAGTCTCACATTGACGAGGATAATCAACGGGCTATGGAGATGCCCATCAATTGATGTCAACATGAGGAGTAGGGATTGCCATGCAACAGATGCACTAGAGCTATAAATGGATGCTCAACAAAAAGAAAACTAGTGGGTGTGCATTCAACTTGCTTGCTCACGAAGACCTAGGGCATTTGAGGAAGCCCATCATAGGAATATACAAGCCAAGTTCTATAATGAAAAATTCCCACTAGTATAAAAAAGACAACTTATGAGACTCACTATATGAAAAACATGGTGCTACTTTGAAGCACAATATATGAGACTCACTACATGAAGAACAAGGTGCTACTTTGAAGCACAAGTGTGGAAAAAGAGATAGTAACATTGCCCTTTTTATTTATTTTATTTTTTCTTCTTTTTTTTCTTTTTTCTTTTTCTTTTTTTGGCCTTTTTTTCTTTTGGCCTTCCTTCTTTTGTTTCTTTTTTTCTTTGGGTAATGCTCTAATAATGATGATCATCACACTTTCATTGATTACAACATATGAATTACAACTCGAAACTAGAACAAGATATGACTCTATATGAATGCCTCCGGCGGTGTACCGGGATGGTGCAATGAATCAAGAGTGACATGTATGAAAAATAATGCATGGTGGCTTTGCCACAAATACGATGTCAACTACATGATCATGCAATGGCAATATGACAAAAGTAAAGTATGTCATGATGATGATAAATGGAACGGTGGAAAGTTGCATGGCAATATATCTCGGAATGGCTATGAAAATGCCATAATAGGTAGGTATGGTGGCCGTTTTAAGGAAGATATAAGGAGGTTTATGTGTGATAGAGCGTATCGTATCACGGGGTTTGGATGCACTGGCGAAGTTTGCACCAACTCTCAAGGTGAGAAAGGGCAATGCACGGTACCGAAGAGGCTAGCAATGGTGGAAAGGTAAAAGTGCGTATAATCCATGGAATCAACATAAGTCAAAAGAACTCATATACTTATTGCAAAAATTTGGAAGTCATCAAAAATCAAGCACTACGCGCATGCTCCTAGGGGGATAGATTGGTAGGAAAAGACCATCACTCATCCCCAACCGCCACTCATAAGGATGCACAAGCGAGGTACACTTCATGTTTCAAATTTGTTACACAACTTTAACCATATGTGCATGCTACGGGACTTGCTAAATTCAACACAAGCATTCTTTAAATTCATAATCACCCAACTAGCATGACTTTAATCACACTACCTCCATATCTCAAAACAATTATCAAGCATCAAATTGATCATAGCATCCAATTCACTTCCTATGATAGTTTTTATTATACCCAACTTGGATGCCTACCATTCTAGGACCAATTTTATAACCATAGCAAATACCATGCTGTTCTAAAAGACTCTCAACATAATATAAGTGAAGCATGAGAGACTAGTAATTTCTACAAAAATAAGTCACCGCCGTGCTCTAAAAGATATAAGTGAAGCACTAGAGCAAAAACTATCAAGCTCAAAAGATATAAGTGAAGCACATAGAGTATTCTAGCAAATTCTAATTAAATAGGCTTCTCCCAAAAGGTGTGTACAGCAAGGATGATTGTGGTAAACTAAAAATCAAAGACTAATATAATACACGACGCTCCAAGCAAAACACATATCATGTGGCGAATAAAAATATAGCTCCAAGTAAAGTTACCAATGAACGAAGACGAAAGAGGGGATGCCTTCCCGGAGCATCCCAAGCTTAGGATTTTGGCTATCCTTGAATATCCTGGGGTGCCTTGGGCATCTCCAAGCTTAGGCTCTTGCCACTCCTTATTCCATAGTCCATAAAAGCTCTACCCAAAACTTGAAAACTTCACAACACAAAACTCAACAGGAAATCTTATAAGCTCCGTTAGTGAAACAAAACAAAACCACCACATAAGGTACTGTAATGAACTCATTCTTTATTTATTTTGGTGTTAAATCTACTTTAATCCAACTTCTCTATGGTTTATAAACTAATTTACTAGCCATAGATGCATCGAAATAAGCAAATAACTCATGAAAAACAGAATCTGTTAAAAACAGAACAGTCTGTAGAAATCTGTAACTAACGCAAACTTCTGGAACTCTAAAAATCCTACCAAAATAGGAAGCCTGTAAAATTTGTCTATTGATCATGTCGTGGATTTGTCACGGCAGATGTCCTAGTGAAAGGACTTAGTCGTGGAGCCATCGCCACGGGTTTACTTGAAGGGGTTAAAGCGGACACAAAGACACGAGGGTTTTATACTAGTTCGGCCCCTTCGATGAAGGTAAAAGCCTACGTCTAGTTGTGATGGAATTGATATGATCTCGATGGCTAGGGAGCAAACAAGCTTCGCCAAGGCTCGAGTTGTAGTTGTCCTCTCTGAACCGCCGCCGGGTCGTCCCCTTATAAACACGGGTGACGCCCGACAGTCCATAGAGTCCCAACCGGTTCATACTCGTATCCCGGTTGGTATCTCTCTATTCCTAACTTATAATACAAGTTATAAGTCAGGTCGGTTTACGGCTACAGATTCTAAACCGACTATAGGCCTTGGGCCTTCCTCTGCTTATACCACTAATGAAGTTAACACGGCCCGAGTAGGCCGGTTTACGCCTAGTGGTAATATCCCCAACATTAGGCCCCAGATTGATTTGAACCGGTTCATGTCAATCCTTCACAAAATCTTGCACCTTGGATATGTTCCGGTAATTGGTAAACCTTCATGTCGTCATCATTTTCGGTTGCTGTAAACCGGCATGACGTCATCAGTTTTGGTTACTGTAAACTGGCATGACGTCATCATGAAATTTATAATGCCATCTTAATAACAGCTCCTGGATCCGCGCGCTTGACCTAGCTCGGTTGTCTTATAAATAAGACCGAAGGGTCACTTCTTTCCTTTCTCCTTCGTCTCTTCTTCTTCTTCTTCCTCACGTCGCCGGCTTTGGAGCTCCGCCACCGCCGTCGACCTCTGCCTCGCCTCAGGCCGCTGCATCAACCTGAACATACCAGAGTATTGCGGCACCTTCCCGCATCTTCTCCGTTCCCGGTAAGCTTTCTCCTCTTCTTAACCTAGATCCGTTCTTAGGGTTCCGTTTTCGTGCTGTGTTCATTACGCGCTCATATCTGTTCTCTGATCTTGAATGAATCCGCGAACTCTTGCTGTGTTCAGTAGCGATCCCTAAGCATCCGCTTGCAACGTCTCATCTAATCCCATAGATCTCCCACACATATCCGCTCAATGGTTCACTTCTGTTTCCGCCTTACTCTTCGAAATATTTCCTGTTTTGTGAGCTTGCTGTAGATCCGCGGCTGTAACTCGATTTTGTGAAACTTGTGTCTGCATACACAATTATCCATAGCTTCAATTGCTTCCGACGCCTAGATCAGGCGGTTTAACTTTACCAAAGAAAAAACTGCTAAACCGGTATCTATCATTAGTCCCCTGGTTGAACCGCCAGAATCCATTTGACGCCGCATTGTAGAAAACCGGTTTATAGGTACGGCCGCCGGTTTATCGTAGTTAGATTAACACCTTTTTTTATCCGGCATGTCCTTGAACTGGATTACCTATTTCTTGTAGATCTCGTCATGGCAAAACAAGTGTATGAGTGCAACTGGGTTCCCTCTCGCATCACAGAATCACAGTTGGACGATCTAGTCCTGATCGGCGCTTTGGATAGTAAAGATACGATCCACTGGAGGGTTCCTGGAGATGAATGTCCTCCTACGCCCCAGGAAGGAGAGGTCGTGGTCTTCGCAGATCATATGGCCCGGGGCTTCAAACCGCCCGGCTCTAAATTTTATCGGGATGTGTTAGCAAACTTTCAACTCCGTCCATAGGATATTGGCCCCAACTCCGTCACCAATATATGTCACTTTCAAGTACTTCCTGAGGCATACCTTCAAGAGGAGCCTTCAGTCGAGTTATTTAGAGATCTCTTTCATCTGAACCGCCGTACTGAATTCACTGACGGCCCTAACACCGAACTGGGCGGTATGGCCATTCAGAAAAGGAAATAAATCACCTATCCCCACGTCAAACTCCATACTCACCCCAAGGAGTGGAACGCAACTTCGTTTTATTGCAAGGATACCTCCCCTGACAATGAAAATCCCTTGCCTGGCTTCCGTCTGGAACGGCTCAGCAACACTCACCCTTTTCCACAAAGGCTAAGCGCCAAGGAGAGAATTAAATATGCTCCTCAACTGTCCAAGCTCCGGGCCTTCGTGGCCAATGGTTTAACAGGAATAGACCGTGCACGCTGCTGGATATCATGGAGCATTTTGCCTCTAAGCCGGCGCCCCAATTTGATGTGCAAGTATACTGATAGTGTCGATGACCCACTCCGACACACTAAAATCCAACTCCCTGATGACGAAGTCACATAATCTGTGAAAAAGATGCTGAATGAACCGGAGAACCTCTGTGCTCAAACCGGTCTGCCTCCTTACTGCACCACCAACAAACCGCCAGCGGTAATATTTTAATTGCTCTATTGTTGAACCGGTTACTGTTTTATATGTTTAACATTTAATTACTACTGATCCAGGGCGATAATCCGTTTTGGAGCAAGAAACTTCCTCAAGACAAAATAGAGAAGGCAGGACGGCCAACCCGGCCCAAGACCAAGGTTATCAAGAAACCAGCTCATAAGAGAAAAACCACCGCTTCATCTGACCCAGCCATTGATGATGATGTGGGTAATCTGGATCTTGAGGTAGAACTTGATTCACTTGGCTTGCTTTTTACACGCCTTATTGATGATAATGCTTGTCAGGATGACGCTAAAGCCAGCAATGCGGGTTTCGTTGAGGTAACCATTCTCTCTTCCGATTCAGAAATCCTGCCTTTGCCAAAATTTCGCCGGGCAAACTGGAAAGTTAAATTTTCTCATCATCTTGCTTATCTGGATTCCCAATTTCTTATGAAGACCCAGCAACACGAAGCTCGCCGCACAACCCGGCACAATGGCCAGGTAGTTACCTCTGCCGGTTTACCAAACAGTCCGGTTCGAAAATGTCGCTCCGAGGTCTCCGACCTTTTCATTGATTTAAATCGTAAAGCGGGTTTCTTCCGTCAACCTCTTAATCCATCCGACTCCGATTATCAGGTCACTTCTCATTCATCGTTTGGTGAATCGTCAGCCACTCAACTACCACCTTTGAAAACAGTTGCTTGGGTAAGTTAAACTGAACATATGCTTCCAGTATACCGCATAATGGCTTATGCTTTTTCTTGACTTTTTGTTTTTCTTTCAGGGCTAAACCGAAACCAAGCAAGAAAGCCCGCCTGGATAAAGCGGCTGAAGAAGATGTGGCTCCAGAACATGACCAAGCGCCGGATCATGAAATGTTTACTTCTGAAGATATCCCCAATGATCCTCCTTTGCAAGACGACGTTATTCCCGAAGAAGGGCTTGTTAATACTCCAGCCTCTGCCGATCCGCCTGCCAGCTCCATCCAGATTGAGAAATCCCACACTCCTGCTGACCAAACGGCCGCACCAACACAAACTGGCGAGTCCAAAGATGATGATGTTGTGATTACCGGTGTGGGCCACTCTGAACCCGGGAATCCTGTCACCCTTACCAAGCATACCATCAAAGAGGATTTTTCCGCTTTGAACAAAGAAAAATGGGATGTTGAACTAGAGACATATGCTGCCCTGAG
Source organism: Triticum aestivum (assembly GCF_018294505.1). Taxonomy (NCBI): domain Eukaryota; kingdom Viridiplantae; phylum Streptophyta; class Magnoliopsida; order Poales; family Poaceae; genus Triticum; species Triticum aestivum. The sequence continues at coordinate 180,078,878 of NC_057804.1, forward strand.
TGCCCGAGACCTTCACTCCGGCTATTTAAACCGGCTTTACACTAGCCATGACTGTGAAGCTGGCCTGGTCAAAATGATGAGGGATAAATTTGAGGTAACTTACTTCTTTCCTTGCTGCCATTACCTTCATCCTTCTAGCCCCCAAGGGCCGGTTTGTAACGTTGGTCAAACCGGGACTTGATCCTGAACATTCTTGAAACCGATCGGTATAGCCTGCAAGAACCGGTCTAACTTAGTATAAGTAAACCGGGGCTCCAATAGAGAACTGTCCTTAGAACATAACTTGATCAAATAGCCATTAGCCCCCAAGTGCCAAGTTGAATACTTGTATTGAGCTTGGGACTTTGTGATCGAGTAATATATAAAAATTGAAGGTGCATTAGCCCCCAAGTGTCAGGCATATAACTTTGTTATGTGGTTGATACCTCAACTCCTTGGATCGCCTGTGCAAAGCTTAAACGCTGTCTGCGTGCAGCCTGAGGTGAAAATCAAGGAGGACCGAGTTGCCGATTTACAGGAGGCCTTGAAAACCCAGCAGGCTGAAACAGATAAGGCAAAGCATGAATTAACCAGCGCTTTGAGCACTGCTGAACGGCTGAAAGAAGGCTTCAAGAAAGAGCGGGCTGACTGGGCCACTGAGAAGGCCGGTTTAACCAAAAGAGCGGAAAATGCTGAATCTGCCCTTAAACCGGTGGTGGATGAACTGATGACCGTACAACGGCAAATACACTCCATGACTGCTGCAATCTTTGGTAAGCTCCTTGTAACTTCTGTGATAATTTGAACCTGCTGTAGTGTAAATCCGGTTTGAGACCATTCCAATATTGTTGTAGGCACACGTATTGGGCACTTAGGAAATGATGTGCGGAAGAAATTGAAAGCTGCCTACACCTTGGTGGAACAATTGTATACCGGAGCCCAACGGATCATCACCACAGCTTCTCACAACAACCCGGCACCCTCGTTAATCCAGGACACTCTTAGCAAGTTGTCAATGCTTCCAGCCCGGATTGAGGAGCTGAAAAAATCCGCTGCCCGAACCGGAGCCATCAATGCCTTAATCCGGGCAAAGGCATGGGTGCCAGATTTTGATCCTGCGGAAGCAGCTCAAGGCTATCCCAGCCTGAAAGAAGATGGCTCTGAATTCAACGAAGAGGATTTAAGTGCAATAAACCGTGCAGTGCGCCCTCTGGCTTGCCAACTAGCTGAAGAGGCAGATTTGACGCATTATCAAGCGCAATATAACGAGCAAAACAAGCGAGTGCCTGCCCCAACTGTTGAAGCGGAGAATCTGATCCCTCCAATCCGTAAGCACACTTATGCCCCTGATATTGAACCGTCTTCCCTGATCCATGAAGAGGCTGTTTTCCAAGCTTTAATGGGAATCGACTGGACCACCGTTGATTTCCAGCCAATGGGTAGAGACGAGGAAGCTGAAGCGGCGGAGGATGAGGAGCAGGCTTGAACCAGAAGCCGGTTTGGAGAGCTATTTGTAATACCTTCCGAAAAGAACAATGATCTTATTTGGGTACCGTGCTGCCCTGTAATAGGATAGTTAATGCTTCTAACTGGAATATGCCTTCGTGCATAAGTACTGAAGCTTTCGTTTGAAGAACTCCAATTCATACTTCCTGCAATCAGAAAAAATTGAACTTCGGTGGCGGTTATACCGCCAGCCGGTTTATGATCCTGATATGTGTATCAGTAATATAACAAATATATGATACATAAATACCTACCATGTTTGGGTATGAAGCTGGTAGCCAAGCCTGAAGCGGCGGTTTTATAAACCATTACCGTCGAAAGAAAAAAGGTGGGAGAAAATAGCTCCCGTATAAATCGTACTGAATCAATACGAGCCCCCTTGTTACTCCATGATGTTAACAGGAAAAAGGTAAACCGGGCATACTCCTCCGGATTAAAGGGGAATCAAACCCATCGGCTGAATCGAAAAAAAAGGTGTTTGTCGACATAAAAGAAATCCGACAAAAACAAAGAAAAAACAAACCATGAAAATAACATGGAAGCAAAGGCAATGATAAAAAACTATTTGCAAAAATATGCTATACTGAGCTGATCAGATGGTATTACCATGGTCGGATAGGATCAAGGCCCCCAATAGGAGTGACAATGATTCAAGTCAGCCAGGTCCCCAAATGATTCGTGGCATATATGCCAGATCAAGAGGCGTGGCAATGGTTCGGGTTCGACCATGCCCCCAAGTGATTTTGTGGCCTTAGGCCGACCAAGAGGCATGACTGGTTCAGACTTGACCATGTCCCCAAATGATCTGGTGGCTGTCGCCTATCAAAGGGTGTTCGTTGGTTCAGACACGACCAAGGCCCCCAGTGATATATAAAAAACAAATGTCAAGGGGTAAACCAGAGGCCGCTTTAAACAGAACCACTCCGTGTAACCTCGCATGATGAGAAAGCCAGAGACCCCGCTTTAGCTGAGGCTCCGGTTTGATATATCAAAGATAATATATACATTGTCATGATATGTACATAGATAGAGCCGATGGCTCAAGTATAGTAAGGCCGAAGATGAGCTATATTCCACGGCTTGTTGGTCTCCTCCTCTGATGTACGTGAGTCTTGATGCCCTCGAATATCAATCAGATAGTACGACCCGTTGTGCAAATTCTTGCTGACCACGAAAGGTCCCTCCCAAGGTGGGGATAACTTGTGCATATCCGTTTGATCTTGGATGAGTCGAAGCACCAAATCTCCTTCTTGAAAAGTTCTGGTTCTAACCCGGCGACTGTGATAGCGACGAAGATCTTGCTGGTAAATCGCCGAACGGGCAGCCGCTATATCACGCTCCTCGTCCAATAGGTCCAAAGCGTCTTGCCGTGCTGTCTCATTGTCTGCTTCAACATAAGCTGCCACACGAGGCGAATCGTGCCGGATGTCACTAGGGAGAACTGCCTCTGCTCCATAGACCATGAAAAATGGCGTGTATCTTGTGGACCGGTTTGGCATAGTATTGATACTCCATAATACAGATGGTAGCTCTTCAACCCAACATCCTGGTGTTCTTTGCAATGGGACCATAAGCCGGGGTTTGATGCCTCGCAAGATTTCCTGATTAGCTCGTTCTGCCTGTCCATTGGACTGGGGGTGTGCCACTGACGACATGTCAAGTCGGATGTGCTCACGTTCACAGAACTCCTTCATAGCACCCTTGGATAAATTGGTACCATTGTCAGTAATGATACTGTGTGGAAAACCAAACCGGAAAATCACCTTCTTGATGAACTGCACCGCTGTTGCTGCATCACACTTGCTGACAGGCTCCGCTTCAACCCACTTGGTAAATTTGTCAACTGCCACCAAAAGGTGGGTTTTCTTATCCTTGGATCTTTTAAAAGGCCCAACCATATCCAGCCCCCAAGTTACAAATGGCCATGTTATTGGGATCATCCTCAATTCTTGAGCCGGCACATGAGCACGCCTTGAAAATTTCTGACATCCATCACACCGTTTAACCAAGTCCTCCGCGTCAGCATGCGCTGTCAACCAGTAGAACCCGTGACGAAACACCTTTGCCACCAGAGACTTTGAACCGGCGTGGTGTCCACAATCCCCTTCATGGATTTCTCTTAAGATTTCACAGCCTTCCTCAGGAGAAACACAACGTTGAAACGCCCCTGATACACTGCAATGATGTAATTCACCATTGATAATCGTCATAGACTTGGATCGCCGGACTATCTGCCTGGCCAGAATCTCATCCTCTGGTAACTCCCCCCGGTTCATGTACGCAAGATAAGGAACTGTCCAATCCGGAATAACATGCAGGGCTGCCACCAATTGAGCCTCCGGATCAGGGATAGCCAAATCCACCTCACCTGGGAGCTTGACTGACGGGTTGTGCAACACGTCTAAAAAGACGTTAGGTGGGACCGGTTTACGCTGAGAGCCCAACCGGCTTAAAGCATCCGCCGCTTCATTCTTCCGACGGTCCACATGATCCACTTGATAACCCTTGAAACAACCTACAATATTATCCACTTCCCAACGATATGCAGCCATGAGCGGGTCTTTAGAATCCCAAGTGCCAGACACCTGTTGAGCCACTAGATCCGAGTCACCAAAGCACTTAACCCGGCTTAAATTCATCTCTTTAGCCATCCGGAGACCATGGAGCAAGGCTTCGTACTCAGCTGCATTATTAGTACAAGGGAACATTAAGCAGAGAACATAACAAAACTTATCACCTCGTGGGGAAGTTAATACGACTCCAGCCCCCGAGCCTTCCAATTGCCTGGATCCGTCAAAATGAATAGTCCAATATGTGTGATCCGGCTTCTCCTCTGGTGCTTGTAACTCCGTCCAGTCATTGATGAAATCAACAAGTGCTTGAGACTTCACTGCCGTCCGAGGCACGTACTTCAGTCCGTGTGGCCCAAGCTCTATAGCCCACTTGGCAATCCGGCCAGTCGCCTCCCGGTTCTGTATAATATCACCCAAGGGAGCTGAACTGACCACTGTGATGGGGTGCCCTCGAAAATACTGCTTCAACTTCCGACTGGCCATAAAAATACCATAGACCAGCTTCTGCCAATGCGGATACCTTTGCTTGGATTCAATAAGCACCTCGCTGATATAATAAACCGGCCGCTGAATCGGATATTCCTTGCCTGCCTCTTTGTGTTCCACCACAGTAGCCACACTAACTGCCCGAGCATTGGCCGCTACGTATAATAATAGTGGCTCCTTGTCGACCGGAGCTGCAAGAACAGGCGGATTGGCTAACTGCCGCTTCAGGTCCTCAAATGCTTCATCAGCAGCCGGACTCCAAATGAAATGGTCTGTCTTCCTCAGCATTTGGTGCAAAGGAATGGCCTTCTCTCCGAGGCGGATGATAAACCGGCTTAGTGCAGCGATCCGGCCCGCCAAACGCTGAACATCGTTGATACATTTTGGTTTAGCTAGGGATGTAATAGCCGTAATCTTCTCCGGGTTAGCCTCGATTCCTCTGTTAGACACCAGGAAACCCAGTAACTTGCCTACCGGAACACCAAAGACACACTTGGCGGATTAAGCATCATCTTGTAAACTCGCAAGTTGTCAAAGGTCTCCTTCAAATCATCCACCAGCGTCTCCTTCTGTCTTGACTTCACTACAATATCATCCACATAGGCGTGCACATTGCGGCCGATCTGTTTATGCAGGCAATTCTGTATACACCGTTGATAGGTAGCTTGGGCACTCTTGAGCCCGAAGGGCATAGATACATAGCAGAAGGCTCCAAAGGGAGTAATAAATGTTGTTTTCTCCTGGTCCTTAACCGCCATCTTGAGCTGATGATATCCAGAGTATGCATCCAAAAAACTCAAACGCTCACAACCCGCCGTGGCATCAATGATCTGGTCAATACGGGGGAGGGCCAAAGGATCTGCCGGACATGCTTTGTTAAGATCTGTGTAATCCACACACATACGCCAAGTGCCGTTTTTCTGAAGAACCAGCACCAGATTAGCAAGCCACTCTGTATGGAACACCTCAATAATAAAACCAGCTGCTAAAAGCCTGGCCACTTCCTCTCCAATGGCTTTGCGTCTTTCTTCATTAAACCGGTGGAGGAACTGTTTCACCGGTTTATACTTAGGATCCACATTAAGAGTGTGGTCAGCGAGTTCCCTTGGTACACCTGGCATGTCAGACGGCTTCCATGCAAAAATGTCCCGATTCTCACGGATGAACTCGATGAGCGCGCTTTCCTATTTGGGATCCAGGTTGGCACTAATAGTGAACTGCTTGGACGAATCGCCGGGCACGAAGTCAACAAGCTTGGTCTCAGCTCTGAATCATGCTCTGTAGTTGGCTTCTTTAAAGGGGTCATATCCGCCGGATCAACATTGTCCTTATAATACTTCAACTCCTCCGTGGCACAGACTGACTCTGCATAAGCCGCATCACCTTCCTCACATTCCAAAGCGACCCTACGGCTCCCATGAACCGTTATGGTCCCCTTGTAACCCGGCATCTTGAGCTGCAAGTAGATATAACAAGGCCGCACCATGAACTTGGCGTAAGCCGGCCGGCCAAACAAGGCGTGATACAGGCTCCGGATCTTCACCACCTCAAATGTTAGTTTTTCCGACCGGGAGTCGTGCTCGTCCCCAAAGGCCACATCCAGGGTTATCTTACCAACAGGATATGCAGATTTGCCAGGCACCACACCATGGAACACCGTATTCGACGGTCTGAGATCTTTGTCTGTTAAACCCATGCGGCGGAAAGCCTCATAGTACAATATGTTAATACTGCTTCCTCCATCCATGAGTACCTTGGTGAATTTATAACCCCCCACCTGAGGGTCTACCACTAATGCTAGCTGGCCCGGATTATCAACCCGGGGCGGGTGATCCTCTCTGCTCCACACGATAGGCTGCTCCGACCAGCGCAAGTAACGTGGTAAGGCCGGTTCAACAGAATTCACCGCTCGCCTGTGGAGTTTTCGGTCGCGTTTATCCAAACTAGTTGTGAAAACATGATATTGCCCATTGTTCAACTGTTTTGGCTGGCTCTGATAACCCGACTGCTACTGCTGCTGCTGGCTGTTTTGATTATTCTGGTGATTGTGACCGCCCTGATTGCGACCTGAACCGGAAGCTCCATCGTGATCCGGCCCGTGGAAACCGGATCCTGAACCGCCACCTGACCCGTGATCATACCGGAAAGCATTAGAGTTTTTGAACTCCTGCATGATATAACAATCTTTCCAAAGATGGTTAGCCGGCGCCTCCTTCGTCACGTGCTTCGGGCAAGGCTGATTCAACAAATAGTTCAAACGGCTTGCGTTAGGATTGGGAGCCCCATTACGATTTGCCGCTTTACCTCTTCGCCGCTGCCCCTTGTCATGTGCATTAGTGTTGGCCACAAAGTCCACGCTACCATCCGCCTTGCGCTTGCCTCCGTTTCCATGACCCGCTAGTTTGTACTACTGCTGTTTGGAGTTGCTATTCTTCTTTCCCTTCCCTGCTTCATCATCATTAGGCTCAGGATCCTTGGTACTGTCCGAATCGGCATACTTCACTAAAGCGGCCATGAGGGTTCCCATGTCATTACAGAACCGCTTCATGCGTCCCAACTTCATTTTTAGAGGCTCAAACCGGCAGTTGCCTTCCAGAGTTAAGATCGCAGAGTCAGCATTAATCCTGTCAGACAAGTGCAAAATTTCCGAAACACGGCGCACCCAACGGGTCCTTGACTCTCCTTCCTCCTGGACACAAGCCGCCAGGTCTACTATGGACTTGGGCTGCTTACATGTATCCTGAAAATTCTGTATAAACCGGGCCCGCAACTGGGCCCATGAACTGATAGAATTGGGTGGTAGGCTCTTTAGCCAAGTACGAGCCGTGCCCTCAAGCATCATGGTGAAGTATTTTGCACATGCGGCCTCATCCACGTCCAGCATTTCCATGGCCATCTCATAACTCTCTACCCATGCTTCAGGGGGTAAATCAGCGGTGTAATTCGGCACCTTGCGTGGACCCTTGAAATCTTTGGGCAGGCGCACATTACGTAAAGCAGGGATCAAGCAAGGCACTCCCAAAGCAGATGTGACTCCTAGTCCGGCGAAGGTGGTAGAACGAACCGGCGTAAGTTGACCCGCATTATCCTGGGCAGCTAACTCGGCCTCCCTTTGTGCTCGGGACCGGTCCACCACATCCTGCGCATCGCGGACACCGCCTGCCGGGCTATCGCCACAGGCTGCTTCACGGCCTCATGCATTGCTCGATACAGCGGGTTCATTCAAGCGCCTGCTATAACTCCGGCTTGGACGGGGTGTAGAGTGGATCCGATCACGGCTGTATGAATATGCTTCCAGCTGAATCAGCGCAGTCCGGAGAAGCTCCTTAACCCGGCGCGTCTCTATCGCTTGCGGAGAATCCCCTTCGACTGGGATGGCCTCTAACCGTGCAGCGGCCACAACAAGGTTGTCCATAGGATTCGAATAATGACTCGGGGGCGTCTGGACCGGCGGAGGAACCACAATGTTTTGGTGAGGAGGTTCCATCAGGCGAGGTAGGACCGTCGCCTCTGGTCCTGGTGCCTCAATCTGGTTTGTCTCCGGGTACTGCGGCGGATTACTGGGTCCAGCTCCTGGAGTGTGAAAGAGACTTCGGGGGTCAAACCCTAACGGAAGGCGTGATCTGTGCTTCCGCTTCAAAACCTCCTGTGATGCGTTCTGGTCAAGCATGAGTTTATAGGCCTGGGCGTCCAAAGCGGCCCGCTCTGTAGCCATCCGGTCTTTTTCTGCTGCCAGATCCGCTTTGGCTTGCACGATCTGCTCTCTCACCTTCACAATTTCTGCATTATGGGCCTCCTGATCCGTCGGATTGTCCTCTGCCATAAGCGCGGCTAGTGCATCAAACAGCTTAGATAGAACTTGAACCGGCGGGCTCATAAGGCCTCCTGACCCTGCTGCTGCTGCCGCTACTGACCCAGAGAGCATTGCTGTGGCGGTCGAAGAGTGATTCGCCGCCTGCGTGCCGGCCATGAATATTCCAACCCGGTTGACCTGGCCCGGGGGGTCCGGAATACTGTCGCCATCGGAACAGCCCCTAATTTGGTCGTCTTGCAACTGGTACAGCGATTCGGTCTCTCCGGTCGAGGACTCGTCATCGGAATAGACGACGGTCTCGCTACCGTGCTCTGATTCGTCCTCACGCTCTCCCTCGTGGACGACTCCAACGAAGACACGCTTCACGGCCGGTTTAGCCCAGCTAGATCTCGCACGCTGAGCCGTCTCGATGAGGTTGGTGCAGATGTCCGGCTCAGGCCCAGGCTTACCGATTTTGCCAATGAAAACGTGTATGCCACCAAAGGGGACCCAGTACCCGTACTCGATCAAATCGGCCTCGGGACCCCATCCTGCATCGTCGATGTAGATCCTGCCCCGACGACTCTTGGTCATCCGGCCCACAACATAGCCTTCGAGTCCCTTGAGCTTGCCCTCCAAGATCGTCAAACCATCGTGCGATAGCCCCACGGTGGGCGCCAACTGTCGTGGATTTGTCACGGCAGATGTCCTAGTGAAAGGACTTAGTCGTGGAGCCATCGCCACGGGTTTACTTGAAGGGGTTAAAGCGGACACAAAGACACGAGGGTTTTATACTAGTTCGGCCCCTTTGATGAAGGTAAAAGCCTACGTCTAGTTGTGATGGAATTGATATGATCTCGATGGCTAGGGAGCAAACAAGCTTCGCCTAGGCTCGAGTTGTAGTTGTCCTCTCTGAACCGCCGCCGGGTCGTCCCCTTATAAACACGGGTGACTCCCGATAGTCCATAGAGTCCCAACCGGTTCATACTTGTATCCCGGTTGGTATCTCTCTATTCCTAACTTATAATACAAGTTATACATCAGGTCGGTTTACGGCTACAGATTCTAAACCGACTATAGGCCTTGGGCCTTCCTCTGCTTATACCACTAATGAAGTCAACCCGGCCCGAGTAGGCCGGTTTACGCCTAGTGGTAATATCCCCAACAGATCAGCAGCAAAACGAATCAACGCAAAATCACGTTTTTGTGATTTAACAAAACTATATTCATGCGCTCAAAGTTTCTGTTTTTCAGCAGAATCAAATTAACTATCATCATAGGTTATCCTATAGGTTCTATTTGGCACAAACACTAATTAAAAGATAAAAACACATCTAAACAGAGCATAGATGCAAGATTTATTACTAAACAGGAACAAAGACAAAAAACACAAAGAAAATTGGGTTGCCTCCCAACTAGCGCTATCGTTTAACGCCCCTAGCTAGGCATAAAAGCAAAGATAGATCTAATGAGTGCCATCTTTGGCACTAAATTCATAAGTAGCCCGCATGATAGATTCATAAGGTAATTTGACTTTATTTCTTGGAAAGTGCTCCATGCCTTTCTTTAATGGAAATTGGAATCTAATATTCCCTTCCTTCATATCAATAATCGCGCCAATCATTCTAAGGAAATTTCTACCAAGAATAATAGGGCAAGAAAGATTGCAATCTATATCAAGAACGATAATATCCACGGGCACCAAATTTCTATTTGCGACAATGAGAACATCATTGATCCTTCCCATTGGCTTTTTAATGGTGGAATCCGCAAGGTGCAAATTTAAAGAGCAATCATCAAGATCATGGAAATCTAGAATATCACATAAAGTTTTCGGAATCGTGGAAACACTAGCACCCAAATCACACAAAGCAAAACACTCATGATCTTTAATTCTAATCTTTATAGTAGGTTCCCACTCATCATTAAGTTTTCTAGGTATAGAAACTTCCAAATTAAGTTTTCTGGTTTGGCAGCCATCTTATTGACTAAGGTGGCTTGCTTATCAGAAATGTTGGCTACATCATTTTCAAGCCAGGTAATTTGAGCGTTAACACCATAAAATTCTTTATTCATATCATCAAGATCTTTGTTCATAAACCCAAAAAAACCTTTTTGTTCCTTAAGCTCTTTTCTAAAGAAATTATTATGCTCAAATAGCAAACTCATAAAGCTTCTAATATTTGATTCAATATCTTCCAACCTTCTGAGAAGGTGGTCAGAACCCTTAGGCAAAGCCATAAGGACAGACAAGCACACAAGCAAGCAGAAAAAGGCAAGCGAAAGAGAGAGGAGGAGATTGGGAAAGAGAGGGCAAATAAAACGGCAAGGGTGAAGTGGGGGAGAGGAAAACGAGAGGCAAATGGCAAATAATGTAAATGCGAGGGAGATGGGTTTGTGATGGGTACTTGGTATGTCTTGACTTGAGTGAAGACCTCCCCGGAAACGGCGCCAGAAATCCTTCTTGCTACGTCTTGAGCTTGCGTTGGTTTTCCTTGAAGAGGAAAGGGTGATGCAGCAATAGTAGCGTAAGTATTTCCCTCAGTTTTTGAGAACCAAGGTATCAATCCAGTAGGAGGCTCCTCAAAAGTCCCACGCACCTACACAAACAAACAAAGAACTCACAACCAACGCAATAAAGGGGTTGTCAATCCCTTCACGGCCACTTGCGAAAGTGAGATCTGATAGAGATAGTATGATAAGATAAATATATTTTTGGTATTTTATAAAATAGATGCAAAAAGTAAAGATGCAAATAAAAGTAGATTGGGAGCAAATATGCTAAGAGATAGACCCGGGGGCCATAGGTTTCACTAGTGGCTTCTCTCAAGATAGCATAAGTATTACGGTGGGTGAACAAATTACTGTCGAGCAATTGATAGAAAAGCGAATGATTATGAGATTATCTAGGCATGATCATGTATATAGGCATCACGTTCGCAACAAGTAGACCGACTCCTGCCTGCATCTACTACTATTACTCCACAAATCGACCGACTCCTGCCTGCATCTAGAGTATTAAGTTCATAAAGAACAGAGTAACGCATTAAGCAAGATGACATGATGTAGAGGCATAAACTCAAGCAATATGATATAAACCCCATCTTGTTATCCTCGATGGCAACAATACAATAGGCGCCTTGCTGCCCCTGCTGTCACTGGGAAAGGACAGCGCAAGATTGAACCCAAAGCTAAGCACTTTTCCCATGGCAAGAAAGATCAATCTAGTAGGTCAAACCAAACTGATAATTCGAAGAGACTTGCAAAGATAACTCAATCATACATAAAAGAATTCAGAGAAAATTCAAATATTATTCATAGATAAACTTGATCATAAACCCACAATTCATCGAATCTTGACAAACACACTGCAAAAAGAGTTTACATCAAATAGATCTCCACAAGAGAGGGGGAGAACATTGTATTGAGATCCAAAAAGAGAGAAGAAGCCATCTAGCTAATAACTATGGACCCGTAGGTCTGTGGTAAACTACTCACAACTCATCGGAGGGGCAAGGATGTTGATGTAGAAGCCTTCCGTGGTCAATTCCCCCTCCGGAGAGTGCCGGCGAAGGCTCCAAGATGAGATCTCGTGGATACAGAAGGTTACGGCGGTGGAAATTGTTTTTCGTTGGCTCTCTGGATGTTTTCGGGGTACGTAGGCTTATATAGGAGGAAAAAGTACATCGGTGGACGCCTGAGGGGCCCACGAGATAGGGGGGCGCGCCCTATAGGGGGGAGGGCGCCCTCCTATCTCGTGGAGGCCTCGGCTGCTTCTTGACTTGCACTCCAAGTTCTCTGGATCATGTTCGTTCCAAAAATCACGCTCCCAAAGGTTTCATTCCGTTTGGACTCCGTTTGATATTCCTTTTCTTCGAAATACTGAAATAGGCAAAAAAACATCAATACGGGCTGGGCCTCCGATTAGTAGGTTAGTCCCAAAAATGATATAAATGTGTAAAATAAAGCCCATAAACATCCAAAAGGGGTAATATAATTGCATGGAACAATCAAAAATTATAGATACGCTGGAGATGTATCAACACTATTAAAGCGTTTATTCCAACTCCGAGAGGCTTGCACTAGTCCATAAATGGATCGCTGGAGCTTGCATACTTTGTTAGCACCCTTTGGATCGACAAAACCTTCTGGTTGCATCATATACAACTCTTCTTTTAGAAATCCATTCAGGAATGCAGTTTTGACATCCATCTGCCAAATTTCATAATCATAAAATGCGGCAATTGCTAACAAGATTTGGACAGAGTTAAGCATCGCTACGGGTGAGGAAGTCTCATAGTAGTCAACTCCTTGAACTTGTCGAAAACCTTTTGCGACAAGTCGAGCTTTGTACATAGTAACACTACTATCAGCGTCCGTCTTCCTCTTAAAGATCCATTTATTCTTAATGGCTTGCCAATCATCGGGCAAGTCCTCCAAAGTCCACACTTCGTCCTCATACATGGATCCCATCTCAGATTTCATGGCCTCAAGCCATTTCGTGGAATTTGGGCTCATCATTGTTTCCTCATAGTTCGTAGGTTCATCATGGTCTAGTAACATGACTTCCAGAATAGGATTACCGTACCACTTTGGTGCGGATCGTACTCTGGTTGATCTACGAGGTTCTGTAGTAACTTGATCTGAAGTTCCATGATCATCATCATTAGCTTCCTCACTAATTGGTGTAGGAATCACTGGAACTGATTTTTGTGATGAACTACTTTCCAATTTGGGAGAAGGTACAATTACCTCATCAAGTTCTACTTTCCTCCCACTCACTTCTTTCGAGAGAAAACTCCTTCTCTAGAAAGGATCCATTCTTAGCAACAAATATCTTGCCTTCAGATCTATGATAGAAGGTGTACCTAACAGTTTCTTTTGGGTATCCTATGAAGATACATTTCTCTTATTTGGGTTCGAACTTATCAGGTTGACGCTTTTTCACATAAGCATCGGGCCCCAAACTTTAGGAAATGACAACTTTGGTTTCTTGCCAAACCACAGTTCATAAGGCATCGTCTCAATGGATTTTGATGGTGCCATGTTTAACGTGAATGCAGCTGTCTCTAATGCATAACCCCAAAATGATAGTGGTAAATCGGTAAGAGACATCATAGATCGCACCACATCCAATAACATGCGGTTACGACCTTCGGACACGCCATTACATTGTGGTGTTCCAGGTGGCGTGAGCTGTGAAACTATTCCACATTGTTTTAAATGAAGGCCAAACTCGTAACTCAAATATTCTCCTCCACGATTAGATCGTAGAAATTTTATTTTCTTGTTACGATGATTCTCCACTTCACTCTGAAATTCGTTTAACTTTTCAAATGTTTCAAACTTGTGTTTCATTAAGTAGATATACCCATATTTGCTCAAATCATATGTGAAGGTCAGAAAATAATGATACCCGCCATGAGCATCAACACTCATTGGACCGCATACATCGGTATCTATTATTTCCAATAAGTCACTAGCTCGTTCCATTGTTCTGGATAACGGAGTTTTATTCCTCTAGCCCATAAGGCACGGTTCGCAAGCATCAAATGATTCATAATCAAGTGATTCCAAAAGTCCATCTTTACGGAGTTTATTTATGCGCTTTACACCAATATGACCCAAACAGCAGTGCCACAAATAAGTTGCACTATCATTATCAACTTTGCATATTTTGGCATCAATACTATGAATATGTGTACTACCACGATCGAGATTCAATAAACCATCAACATTGGGTGTATGACCATAGAAGGTTTTGTTCATGTAAACAGAATAACAATTATTCTCTGTCTTAAATGAACAACCATATTGAGATTAACATGATTTATGATATTCATGCTAAACGCAAACACCAAATAACATTTATTTAGGTTCAACAGTAATCCCAAAAGTATAGGGAGTGCTCGATGATGATCATATCAATCTTGGAACCACTTCCAACACACATCATCACTTCATCCTCAACTAGTCTCTATTTATTCTGCAACTCCTGTTTTGAGTTACTAATCTTAGCAACCGAACAAGTATCAAATACCCAGGGATTACTACGAACACTAGTAAGGTACACATAAATAATATGTATATCAAATATACCTTTGTTCACTTTGCCATCCTTCTTATCCGCCAAATATTTGGGGCAGTTCCACTTCTAGTGACTATTTCCTTTGCAGTAGAAGCACTCAGTTTCAGGCTTACGTCCAGCTTTGGGCTTCTTCGCGGGAGTGACAACTTGCTTGCCATTCTTCTTGAAGTTCCCTTTCTTTCCCTTTGCCCTTTTCTTGAAACTAGTGGTCTTGTTTAATCATCAACACTTGATGCTCTTTCTTGATTTCTACCTTCGTCGATTTCAGCATCACGAAGAGCTCGGGAATCGTTTTCGTCATCCCTTGCATACTATAGTTCATCACGAAGTTCCAGTAACTTGGTGATGCTGACTAGAGAACTCTATCAATCACTATCTTATCTGGAAGATTAACTCCCACTTGATTCAAGTGATTGTAGTACCCAGACATTCTGAGCACATGCTCACTAGTTGAGCAATTCTCCTTCATCTTTTAGGCAAAGTACTTGTCAGAGGTCTCATACCTCTTGACACGGGCATGAGTCTGAAATACCAATTTCAGCTCTTGTAACATCTCATAAGCTCCATGACATTTCAAAAACGTTTTTGAATTCCCGGTTCTAAGCCGTAAAGCATGGTGCACTAAACTATCAGCAGTCATCATATCGAGCTAGCCAAATGTTCATAATGTCTGCATCTGCTCCTGCAATAGGTCTGTCACCTAGCAGTGCATCAAGGACATAATTCTTCTGTGCAGCAATGAGTTTACACCTCAGATCATGGACCCAGTCCGCATCATTGCTACTATCATCTTTCAACTTAGTTTTCTCTAGGAACATATAAAAACATTGGGAAGCTATAACGCGAGCTATTGATCTACAACATAATTTGCAAAATACTATCAGGACTAAGTTCATGATAAATTAAAGTTCAATTAATCATATTACTTAAGAACTCCCACTTATATAGACATCCCTCTAGTCATCAAAATGATCACGTGATCCAAATCAACTAAACCATGTCAGATCATCACGTGAGATGGAGTAGTTTTCAATGGTGAACATCACTATGTTGATCATATCTACTATATGATTCACGCTCGACCTTTTGTTCTCTAGTGTTCCAAGGCCATATATGCATATGCTAGGCTCGTCAAGTTTAATCCGAGTATACTGCATGTGCAAAACTGGCTTGCACCCGTTGTATGTGAACGTAGAGCTTATCACACCCAATCATCACGTGGTGTCTCGGCACAAAGAACTATTGCAACGGTGCATACTCAGGGAGAACACTTATACCTTGAAATTTTTGTAAGGGATCATCTTATAATGCTACCGCCGAACTATGCAAAATAAGAATATAAAAGATAAACATCACATGCAATCAAAATATGTGACATGATATGGCCATCATCATCTTGTGCCTTTGATCTCCATCTCCGAAGTACCATCATGATCTCCATCGTCACCGGTATGACACCATGATCTCCACCATCTTGATCTTTATCAACGTGTCATCACATGGTCGCCTCGCCAACTATTGCTTTTGCAGCTATTGCTATCACATAGTGATAAAGTAAAGAAATTATATGGCGCTTGCATCTTATGCAATAAAGAGACAACCATAAGGCTCCTGCCAGTTGCCGATTACTTTAACAAAACATGATCATCTCATACAACACATCATGTCTTGACCATATCACATCACAATATTGATACGTCTCCAACGTATCTATATTTTTTGATGTATTCATGCCATGTTTATAATATTTCTACATGCTTTTGGTATGATTTGGTTAGAACTAACCTGGACTGACGCTGTTTTCAGCAAAACTACCGTGGTGTTGTTTTTGTGCAGAAATAAAAGTTCTCGGAATGCGCTGAAAATCAACGGAGATTTTTTCTGGAAAATATAAAAAATACTGGAACAAAAAGTTATCGGATAGCAGTCTCGTGGGGCCCATGAGGGTGGAGGGCGCGCCCCTGTGCCTCGTGGACACCCCATGGGTCCTCCTAACATGTTATCAACGCCAAACCCTTCTATTAATACAGAAACCCTCAGAAAATAACCTAGATCGGGAGTTTCGCCGCCGCAAGCCTCTGTAGCCACCAAAAACCCTCTCGGGAGCCCGTTCCGGCACCCTGCCGAAGGGGGAATCCATCACCGGTGTCCATCTTCATCATCCTGGCGCTCTCCATGACCAGGAGGGAGTAGTTCACCCTCGGGGCTGAGGGTATGTACCAGTAGCTATGTGTTTGATCTCTCTCTCTCTCTCGTGTTCTTGATATGGCACAATCTTGATGTATCGCGAGCTTTGATATTATAGTTGGATCTTATGATGTTTCTCCCCCTCTACTCTCTTGTAATGGATTGAGTTTTCCCTTTGAAGTTATCTTATCGGATTGAGTCTTTAAGGATTTGAGAACACTTGATGTATGTCTTGCGTGGGGTACCCGAGGTGACAATGGGGTATCCTATTGATTCACTTGATGTATGTTTTGGTGATCAACTTGCGGGTTCCGTGACCTTGGGAATCTATGCATAGGGGTTGGCACACATTTTTGTCTTGACTCTCCGGTAGAAACTTTGGGCACTCTTTGAAGTTCTTTTCGTTGGTTGAATAGATGAATCTGAGATTGTGTGATGCATATCATATAATCATACCCACGGATACTTGAGGTGACATTGGAGTATCTATGTGACATTAGGGTTTTGGTTGATTTGTGTCTTAAGGTGTTATTTTACTACGAACTCTAGGGCTGTTTGTGATACTTGTAGGAATAGCCCAATGGATTGATCGGAAAGAATAACTTTGAGGTGGTTCCGTACCCAACAATAATCTCTTCGTTTGTTCTCCACTATTAGTGACTTTCGAGTGACTCTTTGTTGCATGTTGAGGGATAGTTATATGATCCAATTATGTTATTATTGTTGAGAGAACTTGCACTAGTGAAAGTATGAACCCTAGGCCTTTCCTACCATTGCAATACCATTTTACGCTCACTTTTATCGCTTTCTACTTGCTGTTTTTTATATTTTCAGATTATAAAAAACTATATCTACCATCCATATTGCACTTGTATCGCCATCTCTTCGCCGAACTAGTGCACCTATACAATTTACCATTGTATTGGGTGTGTTGGGGACACAAGAGACTCATTGTTATTTGGTTGCAGGGTTGTTTGAGAGAGACCATCTTCATCCTATGCCTCCCACAGATTGATAAACCTTAGGTCACCCACTTGAGGGAAATTTTCTACTGTCCTACAAACCTCTGCACTTGGAGGCCCAACAACGTCTACAAGAAGAAGGTTGTGTAGTAGACATCAAACATACCCTGCAAAAACAAGTTAGACATCCTCTACTTTGTTGTTGCAAGTTTTACGTGGCTGCTACGGGCTTCTAGCAAGAACCGTTCTTACCTACGCATCAAAACCACAACGATTTTTCGTCAAGTGTGCTATTTTAACCTTCAACAAGGACCGGCCGTAGTCAAACTCGATTCAACTAAAGTTGGAAAAACAGACACCTGCCAGCCACCTGTGTGTAAAAGCATGTCGGTAGAACCAGTCTCATGAATGCGTTCATGTAATGTCGGTCCGGGCTGCTTCATCCAAGAATACCATTGAATCAAAGTAGACGTTGGTGGTAAGCAGTATGACTATTATCACCCACAACTCTTTGTGTTCTACTCGTGCATAAAACATCTACGCATAGACCTGGCTCGGATGCCACTGTTAGGGAACACGGTAATTTCAAAAAAATTCCTACGATCACAACAAGATCTGTCTAGGTGATGCATAGCAACTAGAGGGGAGAGTGTGTCCACGTACCCTCGTAGACCGAAAGCGGAAGCATTTCAATAACGCGGTTGATGTAGTCAAACTTCTTCGCGATCCAACCGATCAAGTACCGAATGTACGACACCTCCGCGTTCAGCGCACGTTCAGCTCGATGACGTCCCTCGTACTCTTGATCCAGTTGAGGACGAGGATGAGTTTCGTTAGCACGACGGTGTGGCGACGGTGATGATGATGCTACCGGCGCAGGGCTTCACCTAAGCACTATGATGGTATGATCGAGGTGTGTAACTGTGGAGGGGGCACTGCACACGGTTAAGAGAAACTTGTGTGTCTTTGAGGTGCCCCCTGCCCACATATATAAAGGAGGGAGGGAGGCCGGCCCCCTAGGGGTGCGCCTAGAGTATGGAGTCCTACTAGAACTTCCAAGTCCTAGTAGGAATCCCTTTCCCTTTTGGAGTAGGAGAGAAGGAAAGAGGGAAAGAGAGAGGAAGTAGGAAAGGGCAAGGGGGGCGCCGCCCCCTTCCCCTAGTCCAATTCGGACCCATGGGGGGGGAAGGGGGTTGCACGCCACCTCCCCTTGGGCCTGCCTCCTTGATACGTCTCCGTTGTATCTATAATTTTTGATTATTCCATGCCAATATTATTCAACTTTCATATACTTTTGGCATCTTTTTATTCTATTTTTGGGACTAACATATTGATCCAGTGCCCAGTGCCAGTTCCTGTTTGTTGCATGTTTTATGTTTCGCAGAAACACAATATCAAATGGAGTCCAAATGGGATAAAAACAAACGGAGAATTATTTTGGAATATTTATGATTTTGGGAAGTAAAATCAACGCGAGACGGTGCCCGAGGGGGCCACGAGGCAGGGGGTGCGCCCTAGGGACGCAGGCGCGCCCTAGACCCTCGTGGGTGCCCCGCAAGGCGGTTGACTCTCTGCTTTTGCCGCAAGAAAGCTAATTTTATGAGAAAAATCTGGGCGAAAGATTCAACCCAATTGGAGTTACAGATCTACGGATATAAAAGAAACGATGGAATGGCAGAATCTGGGAACGCAGAAACAGAGAGAGACAGAGAGATAGATCCAATCTCGGAGGGGCTCTCGCCCCTCCCACGCCATGGGAGCCAAGGACCAGAGGGGAAACCCTTCTCCCATCTAGGAGAAGGTCAAGGAAGAAGAAGAAGAAGGGGGGCTCTCTCCCCCTTGCTTTCGGTGGCGCTGGAACGCCGCCGGGGGCCATCATCATCACTGCAATCTTCACCAACACCTCCGCCATCTTCACCAACATCTCCATCACCTTCCCCCATCTATATTCAGTTGTCCACTCTCCCGCAACCCGCTGTACCCTCTATTTGAACATGGTGCTTTATGCTTCATATTATTATCCAATGATGTGTTGCCATCCTATGATGTCTGACTAGATTTTCATTGTCCTATCGGTGATTGATGAATTGCTATGATTGGTTTGAGTTGCCTGTTTTATTATTGGTGTTGTCCTATGGTGCCCTCTGTCTCGCGCAAGCGTGAGGGATTCCCGCTATAGGGTTTGCAATATGTTCATGATTTGCTTATGGTGGGTGGCTGAGTGACAGAAGCACAGACCCAAGTAAGTAGGTTGTTTATGTATGGGATAAAGGGGACCTGATGCTTTAATACTATGGTTGGGTTTACCTTAATGATATTTAGTAGTTGCGGATGCTTGCTAGAGTTCCAATCATAGGTGCATATGATCCAAGAAGAGAAAGTATGTTAGCTTATGCCTCTCCCTCAAATAAAATTACAATAGTGATTATCGGTCTAGTAACGTAGTCAATTGCTTAGGGGCAATTTCACAACTCCTACCACCACTTTTCCACACTTGCTATATTTACTTTATTGCTTCTTTATCTAAATAGCCCTAGTTTATATTTACGTGCTCTTTATTATCTTGCAAACCTATCCAACAACACCTACAAAGTACTTCTAGTTTCATACTTGCTCTAGGTAAAGCGAACACTAAGCATGCTTAGAGTCGTATCAGTGGAAGATAGGACTTGATAGAATATTTGTTCTGCCTTTAGCTCCTTGTTGGGTTCGACACTCTTACTTATCGAAAGAGGCTACAATTATCCCCTCCACTTGTGGGTTATCAAGACCTTTTTCTGGCGCCGTTTCCGGTGAGTCATAGCGTGGGGTGAATATTCTCGTGTGTGCTTGTTTGCTTTATCACTAAGTAATTTTTATTTGCTGTTCTTAGTTGTTCTCTATCTTTAGTTATGGATATGGAACACGAAATACCAAAACAATTAGGCGTACTTCCTAGTCATGGAGATGGGGAACCTCCTAAAACCCTCGATGCTCGTTATGTGAAAGAAATTATGTACTACTTTGATAATCCTGAGAAAACCCCATTCAATTATGTTATGGGAGACATGTTGGATTGACGTGAATACTTTAGGGGTTATCGCTTGACACAAAAAGGGAAACTATTATGGGATCAAATTTATATGTTGTATTGGTATGCTAGGCAACTATGCTTGAGATATGTTGCTCTAGGATGCAGGCTCCACACCTTCCCTTTTCATGCGAATTTAATGATAATAAAACCTTAGCTTCTTATGCTAATGGTAGATATGATTACTACGATGTGGAACAAATAGAAGAATTCGTTGCTTTTATGGGTGCTTATGAGATTGAATCTATGTTTAAAGAGTGTGAAGATTTTGATGATCCAGTTTACAGACCTGCAAATTTTGCTATACTTAGATATTGCTATGAAATTTATGAATACAATTCCAATATTGATGCATTTATTGAGAAAGTCTCCGATGTCCAAGAAGAGACTTATATTTTGCAGGAAGCTATGGAAGAGGAAACTGATGAAACTGCGAGCTCATTGGATGAAAAAGATGATGAGGAGAGCGAAGAACAAAAGGAGGAAGAGCGTATTAGCTACCCATGCCCACCTTCTAATGAGAGTAACTCTTCAACTCATACATTGTTTAATTCCCCTTCGTGCTTACCGAAGGATGATTGCTATGATGATTGTCATGATCCCGTTGATTCTCTTTAAATATCCCTTTTTGATGATGCTTGCTATGCTTGTGGCCAAGATGCCAATATGAATTATGCTTATGGAGATGAACTTGCTATAGTTCCTTATGTTAAACATGAAATTGTTGCTATTGCACCCACGCATGATAGTCCTATTATCTTTTTGAATTCTCCCTACCACACTATATCGGAGAAGTTTGCACTTATTAAGGATTATATCGATGGGTTGCCTTGTACTATTGCACATGATGATTTTGATGAATGTAATATGCATGTGATTGCTGCTCCTACTTGCAATTATGATGAGAGAGGAACTATATCTCCACCTCTCTATGTTTCCAACACGCTAGAATTGCAAGAAACTGCTTATACTATGCATTGGCCTTTACTATGTGTGCATGAATTGTTCTTTTATGACATGCCGATGCATAGGAAGAGAGTTATTACTTTGTGCTCACTACTAAATTACAAATCATTGTCAATTAAAATCGGCTCTGATATACCTTGGGATCCGGGTGGATTCATTACTTGAGCACTATACGCTTAGCTTAATGGCTTTAAAGAAAGTGCTGCCAGGGAGACAACCTGGAAGTTTTAGAGAGTCATTTATTTCTTTTGTGTGCTTTTATATGGTCTAAAAACAAAAAAAATAAAGAGGGGAAACTAAAACTTTTTCAAAAAGGAAAGTGAAAGTGAGAAACACAAGCATTGTTGAAGTGGGAGAGCTCCTTGAACTTTGTTCATGCTCACGGAAACTTTGTGAATCTTAATTACAGAAATTTTTCATCAAAAATAATTGTCCCCTTGTACAATTCCGTTGTATTATAAAAATAATGCGCTAAGGTTTGCCTTTAGGATGTTTACAATGCTTGTTGGTTTGTACGATGCAGGACATAAACTTTGGCTGTAGTGTGCAATTTTACATTTTTTTACTGGAACGTCAAATGGTTCTGATTATTTTTGCAATGTATTTATGTACAAATTGTTTATTTTTCGTAATTTTGTTAGAATTTTTGGGGTACCTTAAGTATGGTGAATGTTCAGATTGCTACAGACTTTTCTGTTTTTGACAGATTCTGTTTTTGATGCATAGTTTGCTTGTTTTGATGAGTCTATCAATTTATATCAGTGGATTAAGCCATGGAAAAGCTATATTAAAGTAGACACAATGCAAAAACAAAATATGAATTGGTTTGCAACAGTACCTAGAGTAGTGATTGGCTTTATTATACTAACGGATCTTACCGAGTTTTCTGTTAAAGTTTTGTGTGGATGAAGTGTTTGATCGAGGAGGTCTCGATATGAGGAAAAGGAAGAGAGGCAAGAGCTCAAGCTTGGGGATGCCCAAGGCACCCCAAGTAAATATTCAAGGAGACTCAAGCGTCTAAGCTTGGGGATGCCTCGGAAGGCATCCCCTCTTTCTTCAACAAGTGTCATTATGTTTTTGTATTCGTTTCGTTCATGCGATATGTGCAAGTCTTGGAGCGTCTTTTTGCATTTAGTTTTCATTTTATTTTATGTACCATGCTGGTATGAGAAAGTCCTTGGTTGATTTATAGAATGCTCATTGCACTTCACTTATATCTTTTGAGTATGGCTTTATAGAATGCTTCATGTGCTTCACTTACATCATTTGAAGTTTGGATTGCCTGTTTCTCTTCACATAGAAAACCGCCATTTGTAGAATGCTCTTTTTCTTCACTTATATTTGTTAGACTGTGGGCATATCTTTTGTAGAAATAATTAAACTCTCTTGCTTCACTTATATCTATTTAGAGAGATGACAGGAATTGGTCATTCACATGGTTAGTCATAAAATCCTACATAAACTTGTAGATCGCTGAATATGATATGTTTGATTCCTTGAAATAGTTTTGCGATATAAAGATGGTGATATTAGAGTCATTCTAGTGGGTAGTTGTGGATTGTAGAAACACTTGTGTTGAGGTTTGCAAGTCCCGTAGCATGCACGTATGGTAACCGTTGTGTGACAAATTTAAAGCATGGGGTGTTTCTTTGATTGTCTTCCTTATGAGTGGCGGTCGGGGACGAGCGATGGTCTTTTCCTACCAATCTATCCCCCTAGGGGCATGCATAGTAGTACTTTGCTTCGAGGGCTAATAAACTTTTGCAATAAGTATATGAGTTCTTTATGAGTAATGTGAGTCCATGGATTATACGCACTTTTACCTTTCCATCATTGCTAGCCTCTTCGGTACCGTGCATTGCCCTTTCTCACCTCGAGAGTTGGTGCAAACTTCGCTGGTGCATCCAAACCCTATGATATGATACGCTCTATCACACATAAGCCTCCTTATATCTTCCTCAAAACAGCCACCATACCTACCTATTATGGCATTTCCATAGCCATTCCGAGATATATTGTCATGCAACTTCCATCATCATTATATACATGACTTGAGCATTCATTGTCATATTGCCTTGCATGATCGTAAGATAGCTAGCATGATGTTTTCATGGCTTGTCCGTTTTTTGATGTCGTTACTACGCTAGATCATTGCACATCCCGGTACACAGCCGGAGGCATTCATATAGAGTCATATCTTTGTTCTAGTATCGAGTTGTAATATTGAGTTGTAAGTAAATAAAGTGTGTCATGATCATAATTATAGAGCATTGCCCCATAAAAAAAGAGGCCAGCCTAAATAAAAAAGGGGGGCCAAAGAAGCCCACCAAAAAAAGAGAAAAAAAGAAAAGGGGCAATGTTACTATCCTTTTACCACACTTGTGCTTCAAAGTAGCACCATGTTCTTCATATAGAGACTCTCCTATATTGTCACTTTCATATAGTAGTGGGAAATTTTCATTATAGAACTTGGCTTGTATATTCCAACGATGGGCTTCCTCAAATGCCCTAGGTCTTCATGAGCAAACAAGTTGGATACACACCCACTTAGTTTTCAGTTTGAGCTTTCATACACTTATAGCTCTAGTGCCTCCGTTGCATGGCAATCCCTACTCCTCACATTGACATCAATTGATGGGCATCTCCATAGCCCGTTGATTAGCCGCGTCGATGTGAGACTTTCTCCCTTCTTGTCTTCTCCACATAAACGTCCACCATCATATTCTATTCCACCTATAGTGTTATATCCATTGCTTGCGCTCATGTATTGTGTGAGGGTTGGAAAAGCTGAAGCGCATTAAAAAGTATGAACCAATTGCTCGACTTGTCATCGGAGTTGTGCATGATGGGAGCATTTTGTGTGACGAAAATGAAGCATGGCCAAACTATATGATTTTGTAGGGATAAGCTTGCTTTGGCCTTGTTGTTTTTAAAAGACATGATTGCTTTATTAGTACGCTCGAAGTATTATTGCTCTTATGTCAAATGATAGACTATTGCTTTGAATCACTCGTGTCTTAATATTCATGCCAAGATTAGACATATGATCAAGATTATGCTAGGTAGCATTCCACATCAAAAATTATCTTTTTTATCATTTAGCTACTCAAGGACGAGCATGAATTAAGCTTGGGGATGCTGATACGTCTCCGTCGTATCTATAACTTTTGGTTGTTCCATGCCAATATTATTCAACTTTCATATACTTTTGGCAACTTTTTATACTATTTTTGGGACTAACATATTGATCCAGTGCCCAGTGCCAGTTCTTGTTTGTTGTATGTTTTATGTTTCGCAGAAACCCAATATCAAACGGAGTCCAAATGGGATAAAAACGAACGGAGAATTATTTTGGCATATTTATGATTTTTGGGAAGTAAAATCAACGCGAGACGGTTCCTGAGGGGGCCACGAGGCAGGGGGCGCGCCCTGGACCCTCGTGGGCACCCCGTAAGGTGGTTGATGCTCTTCTTTTGCCGCAAGAAAGCTAATTTTATGAGAAAAATCTAGGTGAAAGATTCAACCCAATCGGAGTTACAGATCTCCAGATATAAAAGAAACTGTGGAAGGGCAGAATCTGGGAACACAGAAATAGAGAGAGACAGATGGATACATCCAATCTCGGAGGGGCTCTCGCCCCTCCCACACCATGGGAGCCATGGACCAGAGGGGAAACCCTTCTACCATCTAGGAGAAGGTCGAGGAAGAAGAAGAAGAAGGGGGCTCTCTCCCCCTTGCTTCCGATGGCGCCGGAACACTGTCGGGGGCCATCATCATCACCGCGATCTTCACCAACACCTCCGCCATCTTCACCAACATCTCCATCACCTTCCCCCATCTATATTCAGCGGTCCACTCTCCCGCAACCCGCTGTACCCTCTATTTGAACATGGTGCTTTATGCTTCATATTATTATCCAATGATGTGTTGCCATCCTATGATGTCTGAGTAGATTTTCGTTGTCCTATCGGTGATTGATGAATTGCTATGATTGGTTTGAGTTGCCTGTTTTATTATTGGTGCTGTCCTATGGTGCCCTCCGTCTCGAGCAAGCGTGGGGGATTCCAGCTGTAAGGTTTGCAATATGTTCATGATTTGCTTATGGTGGGTGGCTGAGTGACAGAAGCACAGACCCGAGTAAGTAGGTTGTTTGCGTATGGGATAAAGGGGACTTGATGCTTTAATGCTATGGTTGGGTTTTAACTTAATGATCTTTAGTAGTTGCGGATGCTTGCTAGAGTTCCAATCATAACTGCATATGATCCAAGAAGAGAAAGTATGTTAGCTTATGCCTCTCCCTCAAATAAAATTGCAATAGTGATTATCGGTCTAGTAACGTACACTACAAAAAAAGACACATCCATGACATTTTGGGCCCAACAAATTTTGTTTCTGTCATACATATGACACTTCTATGACGATAATTGTGACAAAACCCGGTACCATCATAGATGTGGTGGGCTCCTACTTCTATGACAAAAAATCATGACAGAAAATGGGCTTTTTGTCCTGGGCGGGCCGGAGATGCAGCTGCATGACATTCTTTGGGTCGTTCATGATGGAAAAAACCGTGGTAGAAGCGAGGGGGAGGAAAATTTCGGGGAATTGCCGATTACGGTGGGAGAGCGATGCGCGTTTCTCTCATACAGGTACGCGTGTGTGTGCGAGGCATTGGCTCTAACTAAACCCGAGCGAGGCGTTCGGCTCTAACTGAGCCCGAGTAATTGCACTGCAGGCTACGCGTTACTGAACCCAAGTGATCGATCGATGGCTGTTAACTGAACCCGATGGAGCGATTCCTTCGCTACTGCTGCTAACTG